>NC_090822.1:121390880-121693456 GCF_000390325.3 Nicotiana tomentosiformis
TTGGTCAAGAGGGGAGGATCACCTTCAGGCTTCAAGAATTGACAGATTCCCGATTTCTACTGAATGGAGTGACACCTTCAAAGCTGCAAAGCAGACTGTAATGCCTAGAGTTATTTCTAACCATAAACCAATCATGCTGGAGAGTGGAGACGAGGAAAACTCACCATCTTATTTTAAATTTGAGAATATGTGGCTTCAAACAGAAGGTTTCCTGGACTTAGTAAAAGGTTTGTGGCAGTCCTACACAATTAGAGGCTCTCCTGACTTCATACTATCTCAGAAATTAAGGAGCCTCAAGAAAGACATTAAAAAATGGAACAAGGAGATTTATGGAAAGATCGAAACTAAAAGAGACAGAGCTCTTGAAGAACTGGGAGTGCTGGAGTAAATAGCAGAACAGAGGGCACAGACTGCAGAGGAAAAATTGAAAGCTTTCAACCTGCTACTACAACTCCAACATATTGCAATTGCAGAGGAAACATCCTGGAGACAAAAATCTAGGTGTTTATGGCTGAAGGAGGGAGACAGGAACACCAAATATTTTCAAAGAATGGCAAACTCTCAGAGAAGAAACAATCATATTGACAAACTCAAAGTGGGTGAAGCATAATTGAAGACAAGATATGCATCAATCAAGAAATTTTGGATTATTATCGAAAACTATACCATGAGTTGGAACCTTGGAGGCCTACAACTAACTTTGGAGGGTTGTCTTCTTTAGCCACTGAGGAGAGTGAAGGGTTAGAAGCACCAAGACCTGATGGGTATACTATGGCTTTCTTTCAACAGTGCTGGGATATCATCAAGGCAGATATTTTGAATACTCTTAATTACTATCATCAGCAATGTCATATGGTAAAATCTTGCAATGTCACATTCACTGCACTTATACCTAAGAAAAAAGGAGGAATAGAGTTAAGGGATTGCAGACCTATTAGTCTAATAGGCAGCGTGTACAAGATAACTGCTAAAATTCTGACTAAAAGACTAAAGAAGATCATTGGCAAACTTGTTTCAGGTCAACAAAGTGCTTTCTTGAAAGATAGACAAATAACAGATGCTTCCCTGATAGCCAATGAAGTTTTGTATTGGAAACTCAAAAGTGGAGAAACTGGGATATTGTGCAAATTGGATATTGAAAAGGCTTTTGACCAATTAAATTGGTCATTTCTTATCAACATTCCGAAGGAGATGGGGTTTGGAGACAGGTGGCTAAGATGGATTTTTTTCAACATATCCATAGTCAAATACTCAGTGTTGGTTAACAGAAGTCCTGTAGGTTTCTTCTCCTCCGAAGAAGGCCTAAGGCAGGGAGACCTCCTCTCCCTTTCCTCTTTATACTAGCAATGGAAGGACTCACTCAAATGCTGGAGAAAGCCAAAGTAGTGCAATGGATACAAGGATTCCAAGTAGGAAGGAACCCTGACAATGCAGTCACTATTACCCATTTGTTGTATGCTGATGACACCCTAATATTCTGTAGGGCTGAGAGTTCTCAAGTATCATATCTAAACCTCTACTGATTTTTGAGTCTCCTTCTGGTTTGCACATTAACATGCTGAAGAGCATCATTTATCCTATCAATGAAGTCCCTAATCTAGAGGAGTTGGCAGACTTACTATGTTGCAAAATAGGCTCTCTACCTACCACCTATCTAGACCTGCCCCTAGGAGCTAAATTCAAGTCAGTAGGTATTTGGGGTGGCATCATTGAGAAAATGGAAAAGAGGTTGGCAACATGGCAATGAAATATCTTTCACTGGGTGAAAGACTCACACTTATCAACAGTGTTCTTAATAGTATTCCAACGTACTGTATGTCACTATACCCCATGCCAAGCTCAGTTCTGAAGCAGATGGATAAATTGAGAAGAAGATTTTTATGGCATGGAAACAACACAACTCAAAAGTTCTCACCGGTGAAATGGTCCAAAGTCACTCAGCCAAAAATCCAAGGGGGTTTGGGTATCAAGAATTTGAAGAATCGCAGCAAAAGCATGTTAATGAAATGGCTTTGGAGGTATGGGCAACAATAGGCAGGTTATTGGAAGACAATTATAGATGCTAAATTTGGTGCTCAAGGCCACTAGTGTACCAAGGAAAGTACATTACCACATGGGGTTGGAGTTTGGAAACACATCAGCAGTCACAAGAACGAATTTTTCCAGAACACATCCTTCAGAGTTGGCAATGGTCAACATAGCAAATTCTGAAAAGACAAATGGATTGGCAGCACAACCCTACAAGAATCCTACTTATGTTTATATCAGCTTGCATGTAACAAGGATGTTTCTATTGCCCAATACAGAGAAAACAACAGCAGTTGGAACCTCAATTCAGAAGGAATCTTCAAGATTCGGAAACCAATGACCTACTCACTCTCCTTGAAGCCTTGGAAGACTCTACCTGACAGAATCTTATGGGGAAGCTCTAAAGAAGGGAGGTACACAATCAAACCTGGTTACTATTATCTGTGCTCTCAGAATGGCATCCTGGAGGATTGGCCATGAAAGCATATGTGGAAGATTAGACTACCTCTGAAAGTCTTATGCTTTTCTTAGATAGCACTTAATGGAGCATGCTTAACACAGGACAACCTCAACAAAAGAGGCATAACCTTAGTAAACAGATGCTATTTGTGCCACCAAAGTTCAGAGGATGTTTGCCACTTATTTCTACACTGCCCTCTCACAGCTGATCTTTGAAACTTCTTCCTTTCTATTTTAGCTTTACATTGGGCCATGCGTCAGAACATTAAGGAAGCATTTATTAGTTGGCATTTTTGGAGAGTTGATAAAACCATCAAAAGGATCTGGAGGATGATCCCAGCCGTAATCTTAGTGTCTGGACTGAAAGGAATAGCAAATGCTTTGATGGGATCTCAACTACAACTTACACTCTTAAGGCCAGATGCTTAGTTAGATTGTTTAGCTGGCATTTTCATTCCCCTGAAAACAATTGTTGATAATTTTTTGGATTTTGTTAGCTCCTTAATTCTAGGATAGACATAGTTCTGGAGCTAACTTTTTGGCTGCCATGTATTCCGCATCTTCTGGATGCCTTTTATTAATGATAATTATCGTGGGAGGAGACTCGGAACACTTTCCAATTACGATGGGGTTGCACCAGGGATCGGCTCTTAGTCCGTTCCTATTTGCCTTGACGATGGACGTGCTGACGCGACGCATCCAAGGGGAGGTACCTTGGTGCATGTTGTTTGCAGATGATATAGTGCTGATAGACGAGACTCGAGGCGGGGTCAATGCGAGGTTGGAGGTTTGGAGACAAACCTTAGAATCTAAAGGTTTCAAGTTGAGCACGACCAAACAAAGTACTTGGAGTGCAAATTCAGTGACGGAACCCTTGAAGCTGATGTGGATATGAAGCTCGAGACTCAAGTCATCCCCAAGAGAAGTAGTTTCAAGTATCTCGGATCTATTATACAGGGTAACGGGGAGATCGACGAGGATATCACACATCGTATTGGAGCGGGATAGATGAAGTGGAGGCTTGCCTTCGGTGTTCTTTGCGATAAAAATATGCCGCCTAAACTTAAGGGTAATTTTTATAGAGTGGCGGTTCGACCTACCCTGCTATATGGGGCCGAGTGTTGGCCAGTCAAGAGCTCCCATGTGCAGAAGATGGAAGTAACAGAAATAAGAATGTTGAGATGGATGTGTGGGTGTACCAGGAGGGATAATATTAGGAATGAAGTTATTCGGGACAAACTGGAGTGGCCTCCGTGGAGAACAAGATGCAGGAGTCGAGGCTGAGATGGTTCGGGCATGTTGAGAAGCGTTGATGCTCCTGTTAGGAAGTGTGAGAGGTTGACCATGGCAGGTTTGAGAAAAGGTCGAGACAGACCTAAGAAGTACTGGGAGAAGTGATTAGGCAGTACATGGCGCGGCTTAAGATCACTGAGGACATGACCCTAGATAGGAGGGTGTGGAGGTCGAGGATTAGGGTAAAGGGTAGCAGGTAGTTGAGAGTTTTCCCCATTCTTACTAGTAGTTCTAGTAGCACACATGTACTTTCATATCTCTCAGATTTATACTACACCATGTTGTTTAGTTTGTTTCAGTTACCGTATTCTCCTGTTATTACTATTTTGGTGCTACTCACTTTGTTCCCTCCCCCCTTTTTTTACTCCGTCTTTCTACCTTTTTCTTCTTCTTTCTCTCCCTCTGCTTTTTATTCTTATTCTTCTTCTCCTTCTCCTCCCTACTTTTATGAGCCGAGGGTTTATTGGAAACAGCATCTCTACCTTCACTAGGTAGGGGTAAGGTCTGCGTACACACTACCTTCCCCAGACCCCAAGTATGGGAATATACTGGGTATATTGTTGTTGTACTTCATCAAAAAAAAAAAAAAAAAACTCAAAAGAATCACACCACCATCATAGGAAAAAAAACTGCATAATTGAATCAAAGTAAAGAAATTCATCTTAACATGACGTACCAATAGGCATTCATTCAATCCCCATAATATATTTGCACATATTTTTGCCTGAGGCTCCTGCATGAGATAGCAATCAAAGTGTCACTTTCTCATTATTCAGATAAATGGAGCTCAATCCTTTTCCCCAAAGGAAAAAAAAAAACAGAAGCATATGTTGAAGGCAACTGAATATAAAGCATCCCCCAAAGCCAGTATTATATCGCCAGACAACTGCTTGAAGTGTGACTGGTTTCCACCTTGAGCAATCTCTTTATCTACCGCCAGTTTAGCAGAAGGCAACAGGGATGACAATGCTTAACCACCACAAATTATAACATCTCATCAGAAGTTGAAGGAGTTAAAATAAAAATGAAGAAAACCATATGAAATCGAGCAATTTTTTACCATAATTAGCATAGTTCCTGACATCATCGTCGATATAGAATTTAAGAAGCGGAACTAAAACTGAAACAACCTGTTTCATGATTTAAGCCATAAGTATCACCTGTTGTAAATCCACTTAACAGAACACGAGAAAATGTAATCGTGCAAGTGATTATTCATGCTAACCTGGGAAATCCATGGATAGAATTCTTCCTTCAAATTATGAGCATATCTACCAAGGAGACCACAGGCTATAGATTTCACCTCTAAGAGGTCACATCCTTTGATGCATATCATTTCATTCACAAACTTGACTTTGTGTATACTGCAAAATGTGAAACTCAAGTTGATCCTAGGTAGCCCCAATAACCACATTTCCCTAGCAGCCTTAGTACTGATCAGTAGGGCAAAAGAAATAACAAGAAATCCTATGAACTTCAAAAATAAATACAAAGCCAAAACCTCAATGATAAAAGCTTACCTATCATACAATTTATCAGTCGATACAGTCTTATCGGGCTCAAATTGAGCACATTCAACTAAAGAGGGCATGACTGTACTCATGTGAGGAAGAAAATCCTTTCCTATGCACTGACAAATTCTGTTACATGCCTGCGATGAAATCAAGAAAAGCTGAGAGGCCAATATAAAAAGTTCTAAGCTCGTAAAATCAAAGGATTAACACATACCTGTAGAATATAAACAATAGTATCAGACTCTCTCACTTGTGATTTTTGAAATGACTTGAGCACTTCCATAACCTTTAATGACACCAAAAACAGAATTTAAAAAGTTGATGTTGAGAAATGAATGAACGGGTAAGATCACACAAACACGTCGCCAAGAGAAGAACGAGAGCATCAAAAGAGAGGCAGAATGTAGGACAAAAGAGGAACTAGGAGGAGAAGATATATATGAGTCATTAGTCGTTGCTCCCAAGTGCTGAAGACAATGGTAATCCATCTGCAATGGCACTGCTGAAAAATACTCGCTCATGATGATGTTTACACCAAATCAATGGATACATGACATGTGTCGTTGACGCTTTATCACTTGATTGTGGTTAATTAACTTGTATTTTCACCTCAAGTTATCATTAACCATTGATAAATTATGGTTGTATGGTATAAACACCGGGTGTATATAAGTTTTTCCAATAACATGAATATATGTCTTGCGCATCACACGCACATGCAAAAAGATGTAATGCGCATAGTTGGGATAAGACCTGCTCTAAGTCATCTCTGAATTTCTCTTTGCCTACAGCCAATGCAACCAGGCTTATGCACTCGAAGGCTCTGACTTGAAGCTTGTGATTAGATTTATCATTTGCATTTACCCGGATAGTTTTCAAATATGGCATTACAAAATCATAGTACTCTCGGAATTGCTCCTGTTGAAGTATATATGATATATTAGCCATCAATATCAATAACATAAGCAGATACTGAACTGAGTCAAAAATGAATGCAAGTAGGTAATACCTTAGATAAATCAGCAATACCAGACAATGCCTTTAATGCTGCTCTTTGAACCATTTCGTTGTCGTTCTGCATTCCAAACAACAGCAATGAGTAGGAAAATACACCATCAATCTCTTAAACTTGTTAGCAGTAATCTGCCTTTTGTAACAAGGTGGCCTCTAAATTTGCATACCTGTAAAAGTACAAGCTGTTTGTTGAGTATTCTATTTAAGTAGCGTACCAAAGTTTCTGGCTTGTTAGATTTACAGAAATCCGAGACAGCTAAAGCTGCATGTGCCTGTGAAAATGCCATAGAAAGTATCATGAAATAAATGAAGTCAGTAATGACAGATCTATACACAATCTTTACGCTGTGAATTCGTCAAACTCTATTAAAGGTCACTTCAGATACCTCCCCTAACATATCTCTGTGTAGTAATTATTTTCTCTCTTGTGTCATATTTACAGTCATTTAAGGTGAGACTTCATGTACACCAAAATATAGTCATAAGCTTAAATTTGAGGCAGTGCGCAATTAAGGCTCCATAAGTAAGGCCAAAGACTCTTGTCAATAAAACATACTAGAATATGTAGAGTTAATTAATTTTTTTCTCTGGATATAACAACAACAAATTTTTTTAAGATTAAAAAGATTAAACCTATACAAATTTATAGATCATCAAGTTTATGGAATATGTAACCCCATTGTAAAGGTGCAGCAACTTAGATACTTTTGCTGGTTGTTTCCTGCATGAATAATAATTTATTCTTTTATAGCTGCAATTGTATTTTGGGAAGTCCACAATAACCATAAAGGGTTCATATCACCGTAGGTCAGACCTGCACTCGAGGATGTTGAAAATCATCCATAGCTGCAGCTAATGCAGGCAATACTAAGTTATGGTATTGTACTTGCAAATGTGGACAGAAGTCAATTGAGAACTGCGCAACTGCATTAATAGCAGCCCATCTGACTCGAGGATGAGGATCTTGGAAAGCATGCAGAACCATATACACTATTTGCTCCAAATACTTCATCATCACCTACAAACAAAGAAACCATGGGCTCAAGATAATAGACGAAGAAAATTAAATTAGAACTAATAGGGGCTAGTGGCAAACAATCTTATCTATCCCAGCAGTTTGCTAGCGAAAAAACACCTCTTAAATGCTACAAAATCATCGCAACATAATCATGAATGAGACATCAGATTTGTACCTTTGAGCTTCCTTCAGCTATCTGAGAAAGTGCAATGAGAGCTGCGTGCCGTTTCTCCCACTCAGGGACTATCAAATAAGCATCCAGCTGCTCTAGTGCAATAGGAGCTATAGTCTTGCCACCTAATGCTTTAGAAAACCGGCTTAAACACTCCCGACCATAAATGTAGTTATCAGTAACCCCTGCCTGGTCATTCCAGATCTCCGAACTATGCCAGCTAGGCTTGTCCTTAATATCCAGCAACAAATTCAACAACACTGCAAAACAAGTGGTAGTAAACAAAGGCAGCTTCTTCATCATACCAGGGGCCTTCTCCCTAGCCTCAACCAAAGCTAATACGAACTCAATTGCCAAGTGCCTTGTCCTTTCTTCCAAACTCTTATCCTCTGCTATGTCAAACATGGTACCCACCACATCCACTAGCTGCCTCCTCAAGAACCTAGGTTCATTCTTCGCCAACTTTATAAGAAATAACAGCACCTGCTCTGCTGCATCCTCCCTCCTCTTGTTGTTCAATGTGTCAGTCAAAGCCTTCATCATACCTGGCAATAATTCTTGAAACCGCTCTTTTTCATTAGAACTCGGTACGCTCTGAATAAAGGTGATCACAGCTCTTGCGGCAGTGATCCTCACTTGGAGGTGGAGGGTATCATCATTCAGTGTATTAAGGAATAGCTTGTGCAAATCTTTTACGCAAGGTACTGTTGTTTCGCCTATGTCCTTAGATAGAATCGCAAATATTATGCAAGCTGCCCCTTTTAAGTACGGGTCTAAACTGGAATTAGTGACACATTGGTACAGGGGTGGCAATAATTCAGGCCAGGTTTTATCTGCACGAACTGAATCAATAAGCGTCCAAACAGTTATAAGGAGCTCTTGAATGATGAATCCTGGTTCTTCAACGGAGAAACGATCAACGATCATAGATTTGATGATAGATTGAGTGGAGACACTTAGATTATGCCAAGTGCACAAGTCATTATCATTAAGCAACTTGCGAAGGAGTCCAGCACACCTTTCACGGTAATAAATGTCATGGGAAGGGCCAAGATAGTCAACAAGCTTAAGAGCAATGGACTCTGGATCCTTTTGCTTCATCATGTTGAACATCCACTCAGCCTCGGATCGTTTCTCCTCAGAGTTGGACCAGTGATCGGAAATAAAGGTTTGAAATGGCTGTGAATCAGGCCCCAGAATCGCCTCCATCTGGAACTGAATCAACTCGCTATCCATTACTGTATAGTATATTTTGAAAAGAGAAAGAGAGAGAGGGACACTACTATGGGGTTCTCAGAAATGTGCCATTGACTTACTTCCCTAAGAAAAACCTTTTTTGTGATAGGCTTAGAAGACTTTTAAGAGATTAGAAATGTGATCACGAGACATTATCTCCCATTAAGATTAAATATAAGAAAATCACAGCTAACAAAAAATATACAATAATACAACTTGATGGCTCAAAGGTCAATATCACAATATACTATTGAAGTCCATGGTTCATATCATTACATTAAAGCTTGTCTTATGAATGATTTCGTTTCTAATTTGGAAAGATAATAAGATTAGAAAGTTTACTGCACCTTAAAGTCAAACAACGCCAATATGTTGTTTGTTGGTAAATTGGTAAGTCGAACATGAATATAAATTGTTTAGACTACTTAATTATTCACACATTCATTGAATGATGAAGCTAGGCAACAATTAGGTATATTTTAGTAAAGTTATAAGAGAATCATACACAATACTTCTCCTCAAATCTCAAGGCGTGAATGATGAAGCTAGGCAACATTAAGAGTACTTTTTAATAAAACTAAATTTATATTAATTTAAGAACTTTTATTAAGAGATTTAAAATCTGAATGAAACATTGTCGCGCATCCTGAATATTGAATATTAGGAAGTCACAGCATAAAAAAAAATATCATGATGTAACTTGATGGCTTCAAGGTCTATAATATAATAGTAATGATTTCAATATTCATACTGTATGTCAGAGTCAGATGCTAGATACCGAATTTTCAGGAACTCCTTCAAAAATGGGGGAATGCTCTCTCCAACTCAATTCAACGACGCGCTGACTTGGTACCAATTCAAACCTTAGCCTGCCTTCATTTTTTCCAATCATCATTTGCTCGGCCATGTGAAGGCTGTTTTTGTAATCAAACTATTAGCCTTCACTGCCATTGAAAAAGACTTTGCCTTTGGCGTTAATCTTAAGAGGAAATTGTCTGATAGCTTGAGAGTCGTCTCCCTCTAGATCTCTCAATCAATACAGTAATGGATACCTGTTTGTCTCAGTGCCAAAATGCCCAGATGAAGACGATTCTGAGGCCTGGCTTTAGAGTTCCGTTAGAAACCTTCATTTCCGATCACATGTCGTGCTCCGAGAAAATAAATTCGGAGGCTGTCAATGTCAATGTCAACTTCTCCTTATATACCCCTCTATTTTTGCATATTATATATATTTAACTTTCGTTATATTATCTGGCTGAATTTATCCCTACCGTTATACTATCAGGCTAAATTTATCCTTATCGTAAGTGAACTTTTAAAAATTATACATTAATCTGTTAAGTAATTCAAATATTTAAATCACTTATTATTTTTCTTACTCCACTATTTTCAAAAATTATTATTTATGTGAATGCTAGACGTACTAGATTATACAAAATATTCATGGATATTTTCTTAATTATCAATGCACTAACTTCTCTTCTTGTGATAATGGGTTCAGAATTGGTATAAAATTTTATTTAGTTTTCAACCATATAAACACCGTAGAATTTAGTGGGTCTATTTATTGTGTATTATATGCAGCCGATCATAGCATAAATATTCGAATATATTTTGTTATTATCTGGTTAGTATAGAGTTCGATTGACTACCTTAAGAGTGCATAATGTATAGGCATTTGATTAAAGCAAAGTTGAATTCGACAATGTAAAGTTTTCAAGGAACTTCAACTTATATCACTAATACTTGTAAAGTCTCCATATTTTTGGTGCAACGAATTCATTAAAGTTGAAATGTTGTAAATACTTTCGAAATTTAGAAAAGCTACATAATTTAGATTCTTCAATTTACTAAATTTTATTTACTAACGGTTGTATTATTTTTATATTTCTTTCTCTAATTTTTTTTCAATTAATAAAGTAGGTAAATGCCAATTATTTTTAAAATAGTGAATCAAGAAGAAGGATCATTGACTTATTTAAATGATTTGGGAGATTCTAGGTCACTTGACGGACTGAGGGGTAATTTTTAAAAGTTTACTGATGGTTGCGGTAAATTTGGTCGGATAGTATAACGGTAGGGATAAATTTGTCTGGATAGTATAACGAGCTTAAATGTAGATAATATCCGAAAGTAAAGAGGTATATTTGGCCATTTTCCCCCTTTTTGGGGTTAACAGGATGATTTATATATATACTGTGTTTCGATGTCTCAAAAACCTCATTTTAGTCTTTCTCGATTTGCGTGCGAAGTCCGGGTGTTCTTCCGGAAGGCTTATATGTTAAAAACTGAGAAAATCAAGAATTGTTGCCTAAAAAAATTTATTTGAGTTGACTTCGGTCAATATTTTTAGTAATTGGACCCGGATTCGTATTTTGACGGTCCCGGTGGGTCCGTACCGTGATTTAAGACTTGGACGTATGCCCGAAATCGAATTTGGAAGTCCCTAGCCCGAGATATCGGACTTTGTCGAAATTTGAAAGTTAAAGGCTTAATGAATTTGAAATGTTTGACCAAAGCTTGACTTTTTGGATAACGGGTCTGTATTTTGGTTCCGGAACCCGGCATAGGTCTAATACCATATTTATGACTTATCTATGAAATTTAGTGAAAACGGAGTTGGTTTGACGTGATTCCGACGTCCGGTTGTGAAAATAAAAGTTTCAAAGTTTTCTTAAAAATTTCATTTGATTTGGTCTTCAATTCGTAATTTTAGGTATTATTTTGGTGTTTTGATCGAGCGACCAAGTTCGTACGATATTTTAGGACTTGTGTGCATGTTTGGTTTGGAGTCCCGAGGGCTCGGGTGAGTTTCGGATAGGCTACGGAGTAAAAATCAGACTTAGAACATTGCTGGTGCATCAGTTTCTAGTGCAGGCCGCTGATCTCGCATTTGCGAGATCAGGCATCGCAATTGCGAGCTATTCCTCGCATTTGCGAAGATTGGTTGGGCCTCATGATATTCGCATTTGCGAACAATTCTTCTCATTTGCGAAGCGGGTCAAGGGAAGGCAGTGATCGCAAATGCGATAATATATCGCAATTGTGATCATATGGTCGCAATTGCGGAATGGTCAGTTTCGCATTTGCGAACTTTTCTTCGCATTTGCGAAGGCAGCAGGAATGTGGGAGTTTCGCATTTGCGGGATTCGCATTTGCGAAGCCCAGGTCGCGATGCGACATATGCAGCTGAACAAAATATGACTTAGACGGGATTTTTGGTTCATTTCTCAAATTTTCAAATCCTAAAACCTTAGAGGCGATTTTTCCAAGACTTATTCTTCCCCAAATCATTGGTAAGTGATTCTAACCTATTTTCTTTCAATCTTTCACTACTTTTCCTAAGATTTCAACCTAAAATCTAAGGTTTTCCATGGTGGAATTAGGGGGTTTTGGGTAGAAACTAGGAATTTGGTAAATTGGGGATTCAGATCTCAAATTGAGGTCGGATTCCAAAACAAATTACATAACCAGGCTCGGAGATGAATGGGTAATCGGATTTTGGTCTGAATTTCGGGTTTGGACCAAGCGGGCCCGGGTGTTGACTTTTTTAAAAAATGCCTAAATTGAATTTTTGCAATCGTGGGTAGTTCCTAAGGCTTAATTCGAATCGTTTGGTTGGTAATATCCTAGATTCTATTGATCTGGAGGCTTGTTTGAGAGGCAAGGCTGTGGTTGAGCAGTGAGTGATCTTTGGAGCGAGGTAAGTGTCGTGGCTAACTTTGACTTGAGGAAATTAGGAACCCTCAGACTATTTGCTATGTGATATTCATATGAGGCCGAGGCCGTGCTAGAGGCCGAGGCAGGGGCAGGGCTCAGCCCAGATCCCGAGCAGCAGCCCCAGCAGTGGAGCCTCAGGTAGAGTTTGACGAGGAGGTTCTAGCCCAGACTGTTCCTGCACGGCCAGCTCAGGTTCCGGATGGGTTCATTGCCACCCTAGTGCTGCATGACGCTTTGGTCCGTTTGGTGGGCCTTATAGAGAGTGTGTCCCAGACTGTCGCACTTCCCATGGCACCAGCCGGTCACTCAGGCTGGAGTAGGAGCCCAGACTCCTGTTACTCACACTCCGGAGCAGATGGCTCCCCAGTACCAGACTCCAGCAGCTCATCCAGTCAGAGTAGTTCAGCCGGTTGTTGCGGCACAAACCAGTGATGGGTCAGCTATGTCTCATGAGGCTTTGTGGAGATTGGACAGGTTTACCAAGCTCTTTCCAGTTCACTTCAGTGGTGCTACTTTAGAGGATCCCCAGGAGTATCTTGATAGCTGTCATGAGGTGCTACGGAACATGGGTATAATGGAGACCAATAGGGTCGACTTTGCTGCATTTCAGATGACTGGTTGCGCCAAGAAATGGTAGAGAGATTATTTGTTGACCCGACCAGCTGGGTCGCCTGCTCTTACTTGGGATCAGTTCTCTCAGATCTTCCTAGAGAAGTTTCTGCCTATCACATTGAGAGAGGAGCATCGCCGTCAGTTCGAGCATCTCCAGCAGGGCAGTATGACTGTTACTCAGTATGAGACTCGTTTTGTGGATTTGGCCAGTCATGCTCTTCTTCTGCTTCCCACCGAGAGAGAAAGGGTGAGGAGATTTATTGATGGACTTGCCCAGCCTATCAGAATGCAAATGGCTAAGGAGACTGGAAGTGAGATTTCCTTTCAAGCGACTGCCAATGTCGCCAAGCGAGTCGAGATGGTTCTTGCACAGGGAGGTCAGGGGTCTGACAAGAGACCTCGTCATTCCGGTGGGTTCAACGGTGCCTCATCTGGAGGCAGGGGTACTTTTGGTAGAGGCCACCCTCCCAGGCCGTTTCATTCAGCGCTTCAGGCATCCCCTAGTGTTTCAGGGAGTCGTGGTCCATATGTGCCTCATTCTGGATAGCCAACCTATAGTGCACCATCAACTCCTATCAGTGCACCTCCTATTTAGAGTTATTACCATGGTCATCCAGCCCGTTCGGGTCAATCTCAGTTTCCACAGCCACAGTACCAGGATGGATGTTTGAATGTGGTGGTTATGGGCATATCAGGAGGACTTGTCCGAGATTATTGGACATCCTGCCACAGCATCACGGTTCTCGTGCCATGGTTCCGGTACCGGTTGCTGCCCCGCCTGCTCAGCCAGCCAGAGGTAGGGGTCAGGCAGTCAGATGTAGGGGCCAGACTGTTAGAGGTAGATGTCAGGCCGTTAGAGGTAGAGGCTAGCTAGTTAGAGGCTGTCCCAGGGACGTGGTTCGGAGTGGTGGTGCCCAGCCCTGATGTTATGCTTTTCTATCCAGGCCTGATGTTGAGTCATCCGATGTTGTTATTACAGGTACTGTTTCAATTTGCAGTAGAGATGGTTCAGTTCTATTTGATTCGGGGTCTACTTACTCCTATGTGTCATCCTATTTTGCTTCATATTTGGTTGTGCCTCGTGATTCTTTGAAAGTGCTCATGTGTATGTGTCCACACCTGTGGGGGATGCTATTATTGTAAATCGTGTTTATAGTTCGTGTGTGGTCACCATTGGGAGTCTCGAGACTAGTGTAGACCTTCTACTTCTTGATATGGTCGATTTTGATGTCATTTTGGGTATGGATTGGTTGTCACCTTATCATGCTATGTTAGATTGTCACGTCAAGACAATGACCTTAGCCTTGCCGGGGTTGCCTCGATTAGAGTGGAGAGGGACTCCTGGCCATTCTACCAGCAGGGTTATCTCTTATATGAAGGCTCGACGTATGGTCGAGAAGCGGTGTCTAGTGTATTTGGCGTATGTCCGCGATTCTAGTGCGGAGGTTCCTTTCATGGATTCAGGTCCAGTTGTTTGTGAGTTTCCCGAGGTTTTTCCTGCAGACCTGTCGGGGATGCCACCCGACAGGGATATTGATTTCTATATTGACTTGGCTCCGGGCACCTAGCCCATTTTCATTCCGCCATACCGTATGGCCCCGCCAGAATTGAAAGAATTGAAGGAACAGTTGCAAGATTTGCTTGATAAGGGCTTTATTAGACCTAATGTCTCGCCCTGGGGTGCACCTGTGTTGTTTGTGAAGAAGAAAGATGGATCGATGAGGATGTGTATAGATTATCGGCAGTTGAACAAAGTCACCATCAAGAACAAGTATCCATTGCCGAGGATTGATGATTTATTTGATCAGCTTCAGGGTGCCAAGGTGTTTTCGAAGATTGATTTGAGATCTGGCTATCATCAGTTGAGGATTAGGGCATTCGATGTCCCTAAGACAACTTTATGGACTCGGTACAGGCATTATGAGTTTCTGGTGATGTCCTTTGGTTTGACAAATACCCCAGCAGTATTCATGGATTTGATGAACCGACTGTTCAAGCCTTATTTGGACTCCTTTGTGATCATGTTTATTGATGATATCTTGATCTACTCCCGCAGTCGAGAAGAGCATGAGCAACATCTCAAGATTGTGCTTTAGACTCTGAGAGCCATCCAGTTGTATGCTAAATTTTCAAAGTGCAAGTTTTGGATAGATTCAGTTGCTTTCTTAGGGCACGTTGTATCAGCAGAGGGCATTCAGGTAGATCCTAAGAAGATTGAGGCATTCAGAACTGTCCTAGACCCACTTTAGCTACGGAGATCAGGAGTTTCTTGGGTTTGGCGGGCTATTACCGTCGAATTGTGGAGGGGTTTTCATCTATAGCAGCCCCGTTGACCAGGTTGACTCAGAAGGGTGACCCGTTCATACGGTCAGATGAGTGTGAGGTGAGCTTTTAGAAGCTCAAGACTGCTTTGACTACAGCGCTGGTGTTGGTGTTGCCCATAGGTTCAGGATCTTATACGGTATACTGTGATGCATCTCATGTTGGGCTCGGTGCAGTACTGATGCAGGAGGGAAGGGTGATTGCGTATGCGTCGCGGTAGTTGAAGCTTCATGAGAAGAATTACCCTGTCCATGACTTAGAGTTGGCAGCCGCTGTTCATGCGCTGAAGATTTGGAGGCACTATCTTTACGACGTATCGTATGAGGTATTTACGGATCATCGGAGCCTTCAGTATTTGTTCAAGCAAAAGGATCTCAATTTGAGGCAGAGGAGGTGGTTGGAGCTATTGAAAGACTATGATATCACCATCTTGTATCATCCCGGGAAGGCCAATGTGGTGGCCGACGCATTGAGTAGGAAGGCAGCGAGTATGTGCAGCCTTACGTTCATTCCAACCTTTGAGAGGCCGCTTGCATTAGATGTTCAGACTTTGGCCAACCAGTTTGTGAGGTTGGATATTTTAGAGCCCAGCCATGTTCTAGCTGGTACAGTCGCTCAATCTTCTTTGTTGGAGCGTATCAGAGATCGGTAGTATGACGATCCTCATTTGTTGGTCCTTAGGGACACAGTGCGGCACGGTGGTGCCAAGCAGGTTACTGTTGGAGATGACGGAGTCTTGAGGATGCAGGGTCGTGTTTGTGTGCCTAATGTGGATGGACTCTGTGAGTTTATTCTTGAGGAGGCCCATATTTCCCGGTATTCTATTCACCCGGGCGGCGCCAAGATGTATCAGGACTTGCGGAAACATTATTAGTCGAGGAGGATGGAGAAGGATATAGTTGCTTATATAGCTTGGTGCCTGAATTGTTAGCAAGTGAAGTATGAGCATCAGAGACCCGGTGGTTTGCTTCAGCAGATAGAGATTCCTTAGTGGAAGTGGGAGAGTATCACTATGGACTTCGTTGTTGGACTCCCACAGACTCAGAGGAAGTTTGATGCCATTTGGGTCATTTTGGACAGGCTGACTAAGTCAGCGCATTTCATTCTTGTGGCAGTTACCTATTCTTCGGAGCGGTTTACAGAGATTTACATCCGCGAGATCGTCCGTCTTCATGGTGTGCCCGTGTCTATCATTTCTGATCGAGGTACATAATTCACCTCACACTTCTGGAGGGAAGTACAACATGAGTTGGGCATGCAGGTTGAGTTGAGCACAACGTTTCATCCTCAGACGGACAGACAGTCTGAGCGCACTATTCAGATCTTGGAGGATATGCTTCACGTATGTGTTATAGACTTCGGAGGATTGTGGGGTCAGTTCTTGCCCCTTGCAGAGTTCGCCTACAACAACAGATACCACTCGAGCATTCAGATGGCTCCCTTTGAGGCATTATGGGGTAGGCGGTGCCGGTCGCCAGTTGGGTGGTTCGAGCCGGGGGAGGCTTGGTTGTTGGGTACAGATCTAGTACAGGATTCCTTAGATAAGGTCAAGATTATTTAGGATCGACTTCGCACAGCTCAGTCCAAGCAGAAGAGTTATGCCGACACGTAGAGTTCGTGATGTTGCATTCATGGTCGGGGAGAGAGTGTTGCTACGGGTATCACCCATGAAGGTTGTCATGAGGTTTGGAAAGAAGGGCAAGCTGAGCCCTAGGTATATCAAACCTTTTGAGATTATCGAGAGAGTAGGAGAGGTGGCTTACAGGCTTACGTTGCCACCGGGGTTATCAGCAGTTCATCCGGTGTTCCATGTGTCCATGCTCCGGAAGTATCACGGCGATCCATCCCACATGTTAGATTTCAGCTCTATCCAGTTGGACAAGGATTTGACTTACGAGGAGGAGCCGGTAGCTATTCTAGCTCAGCAGGTTCGACAGCTGAGGTCTAAGAGTTATCATTCAGTTCGAGTGCAGTAGAAAGGTCAGCCCGTTGGGCAGCTACTTGGGAGTCCGAGTGAGATATACGGAGTAGATATCCACATCTTTTTACCCGGCATAGGTCTGGTATGTCTGTGATATTTGGTGAGAAACAGAGTTGGTTTGACGTGATTCGGATGCCCGGTTGTGAAAATAGAAGTTTCAAAGTTTTCTTGAAAATGTCATTTGATTTGGTGTTCAATTCGTAGTTTTAGGTGTTATTTTGGTATTTTGATCAAGCGAGCAAGTTCGTATGATGTTTTAGGACTTGTGTGCATATTTGGTTTGGAGCCCCGAGGGCTCCTGTGAGTTTTGGATAGGCTACAGAGTGAAAATTAGACTTAGAACATTGTTGGTGCATCAGTTTCTGGTGCATGACTCTGATATCGCATTTGCCAGATCAGGCATCACAATTGCGACCTCTGAGGGTTTCGCATTTGCAAGCTATTTCTCACATTTGCGAAGAGTGGCTAGGCCTCATGATGTTCGCATTTGCGAACAATTCTTCGCATTTGCTAAACGGGTCAAGGGAAGGCAGTGATCGCAAATGCGATCATATGGTCACAATTGCGGAATGGTCAGGTTCACATTTGCAAACTTTTCTTCGCATTTGCGAAGGCAGCAGAAATGTTGGAGTTTCGCATTTGCGAAGCCCAGGTCGCAATTGCAACATTTGCAGCTGAATAAAATATGACTTAGACGGAATTTTTGGTTCATTCTCAAATTTTCAAAACCTAAAACCTTAGAAGCGATTTTTCCAAGACTTCTTCTTCCCCAAATCATTGGTAAGTGATTCTAACGTATTTCCTTTCTATCTTTCACTACTTTCCCTAAGATTTCAACCTAAAATCTAAAAAATTTCATGGTGGAGTTGGGGGGTTTTGGATAGAAACTAGGGATTTGGTAAATTGGGGATTCAGACCTCAAATTGAGGTCGGATTCCAAAACAAATTACATAACCGAGCTCGGGGGTGAATGGGTAATCGGGTTTTGGTCCGAATTTTAGGTTTGGACCAAGCGGGCCGGGGTGTTGACTTTTGTTGACTTTTTCAAAAAGGCCTAAATTGAATTTTTGCAATCGCAGGTAGTTCCTAAGGCTTAATTCGAATCGTTTGGTTGATAATTTGCTAGATTCTATTGGCCCGGAGGCTTGTTTGAGAGGCAAGGTTGTGGTTGAGCAGTGAATGATCTTTGGAGCAAGGTAAGTGTTGTGGCTAACTTTGACTTGAGAGAATTAGGAACCCTCGGACTATTTGCTATGTGATATTCATGTGAGGGGCGTATAAGTGAGGTGACGAGTACTTATGCACCGCCAAATTATCTGTTTTCCCTGTTATTTTTTTCATTTTTCTCATATTGTCTCTTTCCTTATCTTAATTGTTACATGCTCTAATTGTGTTCCCATGCCTAATTGCTACTTGCTAGATATTGCTTCCTCCTGTTAATGACATTAGTTCTTCCATAGGTTCATTATCTCCTGCTAATTGCTTAAGCTGGTTATCGGCACCTTTTGTTGTATATTCTGAATTGGTCTCGCTGAGTAGTATTACTTACGTGAACTTTTATGGTGTAGAAGTTTTCTATTTATTTTGGTTTGAAGTTTAAGTATTCTGAAGGGTTTTTGTGATTTGAATTGTGGAATTTCTGTACATACTGAGTAATTAATATTTATATAGTGGGATCGGGTTGCACGCCACAACAGGAGTAATAAGAGTGATATACAGAGGTGGAATAAGGGTGAATTGATACTATACGGTGGGAATAGGTTGCATGTCGCAACAGGTGTAATATGGGTGGATTGTATGGCGGAATAAGGGTGAACTATGATTGTGTTATTATGATATGGTGGGATCGGGTTGCACACCGCAACACTTTTATTTATATTCACTATTGTGTATGCTATTATAAGAAAATAAGGGAGGAATATGAGATGTACAGTGGGATCGGGTTGCGCGCTGTAACAACCTATGCGTTTATGCTTTCCCCTGGGTTGTGTTAAGCTTTACGGTATTCTCTATTGCACTTAAGGATTGGTAATTTCTGAACGTTGTTGACTTATTTCCGAGAGTTGTAGATATTTCTTGCAAATTACTGCTTTATTCTATTCCGTCTTCCTTTTCGGCTTTTATCATATATACTGCGTACAAGCTGTAATGTGAGTGACCCGTCATAGCCTCGTCACTACTTCGTCGAGGTTAGGCTCGGCACTTACCAGTACATGGGGTCGGTTGTACTGATACTGCACTCTGCACTTCCTGTGCAGATTTTGGTACTGGTCTGAGCTGATCATGAGGTTAGCTGCTGGATTCATCCGATAGGAGACCCAAGGTAGATCTAACGACGTCCACAGACCCTGGAGTCCCATTCTAGACATTTTATTTTACTGCTTCTTTTATTTCGAAAATAGTTGTATTTCCTTCAGACATTTACTTGTAGTGAAATCTTAGAAGTTTGTGAATTGTGACTCTAGATCTGGGTAGTAGTATATACAAATATTGAGGCTATTATATACTTTCGCACTCATTTTAAACTCGTTATAGCTTATTTGTTGTTATTTGCTGAAATGTATAATAAGTGGTTTAATGATTCTCTAACGTTGGCTTGCCTAGCAAGTGAAATGTTAGGTGCCATCACAGTCCCGGTGGTGGAGATTCCGGGTCGTGACAACAATATTAATATTACAGGCCAAAATCTTCCTAGGAGAGACAGTTCCTAAGATGTCTGCCAAAAAAGCTTCATTCGCAAACACTGGAGGAACTGCCATGATTGTTGTTCTTCCTAAAAGGTTTTTCTTTGCTCCTTCCTTTGTCATCAGATCAGCTAGTTTGTTCATCTCTTTGTAGCTGTGTTTCACCTCAATGTATCCCAATCTTAGGATGATTGACCAGCATTAAAAAATAATTGAGTCAAAGACATGGTTACCCAAATTAAGCATTCTTATTACCTTTGTCGAATCTATATTGATTTCCAAGGGAGTGAGTCCTCATTGCTCTGCAATTTGTAATCCCTGCAACACTGTAAGTAGTTCAGCTTGGGTGTTTGTGCTGTGAGGCAGACTTCCTATGAATCCCAGAACCCAGTTGCCGTTGGAGTTTCTAAAAACTCTTCCCACACCACCCTTCACAGGATTCACTAAGGCAACCCCATCGGTGTTGAGCTTGTAATGACCTCTTAACGGAGGAACCCATTTGACCCAGATGATCTTTTTATTTGTGGGTGTGTGACCAACTGAGATAGTGATATACTCAGTTGCGTTAGCCATTACAACAGAAGTAGGGACACGATTTTTTTGTTATTAAAGAGATTGTTATTCCTAGTAATCCATCGTTGCCAGAAGATAAATGGAAACAGATCTTCCTAGATAAGAATGTTATTGAAGGGCTTTCTTCGAAGGGTTGACCAAATATTAGACGAAGAGCTACTAGTGAAGGTAAGGGACTGAGTTGGGGTTGTGGTGGTGCTTTAGGAGATTATTTGCTGCAGAATGATTTTGCATTAGGGCTTTCAAAGAAGATGTGTACAGATGTCCCAATTTTAGTAGAGCAGAAGCAGCACATTGGGTTACAAGGAACCCCAGTTTTGTGGAGATAGGCTCATGCAGGAAGCCTTCCTTGGTATAAGAGCCATATGAAGGTTTAGATCTTGTTAGGGACCTTTAGCTTCAAAATCCACATGTATTTGTAGTTTTCCTCTTCCACTTTCTGGAGAGTTTTATTTGCAATAATGCTATAGGCTAATTTAGTGCTGAAGAGGCCATTGCTAGTTTTACCCCAAATCATTTTGTCCTCCTTTATAGGATTGGATGGAATGAAGGTAGCGGAGAGGAGATCTCTAATGTTTGGAGGGATGTTCATGGATATGGAGGAGGTATACCAAGCACCATTGTCATAAATGGTAGCTACTTTGGCTGAGTGGTCAGTTTGTGTAAGAGGGCCCTCAATAATATTCCTAATGGGTGAGTGGTTGGGATCTAAGAGTCATTTAGGTAGCCGACTCTGTCTCCTTCTTGCACCACCCATTTTAAGGCTTTTCTGCATGTGTCCCGCCCTTTTAGAATATACTGCCATGTAGAAGATTTAGCTTTGGGGGGGGGGGGGATAAATCCAGTTACAGTGTTTGGCAATCAGAGTCTTTGCCCATAGAGAGGAGATGTTGTGAAAGAGTCTCCATGCAAGGCCGAGTGAATAGCTTTGTTTTTATACTCAACTTTTTTGTCACAACCTAAAATCCAACTAGTCATGATGGCACCTAACCCAAACCGTTAGGTAAGCCAACTTTCAACTATCCAATTCCAATGAAATTAATAAGGTAATTAATTAAAAGAAAATAGATAAAACCAATACATTTTCCCAAGAACTGGTAGTACAAATCATGAGCACCTAAGAATAGAGTTTACAAAGCGGAGATGAAATAAATACATAGTCTGTTTGAATAGTACATAAAACAGAGTTTTTATAAATCTAATGCAACCATGAACGAGAGGCAGCTACAATAGGAATGCAGGTACATCTTCAAATCCTGCAACCATCGAGCATAACAACAACAACTTCCAACATCTACATGCAATGTGCAGAAGTGTAGTATCAGTACAACTGACCCCGTGTACTGAGTAAGTAACAAACCTAGCCTTAGGTTGAAAGTAGTGACGAGCTTCTACCAAGGTCGGTTCCAAACCAATAGTCCACAACAGTCCATAACAACGCAAAGCAGATAATACCAAAAGTAACTGAGAAATAAAATGCTCAGCTAAATCATGATTTCAAAGATAACAGTTCTTCCTTTCAAGTACATCAGTGAAAATCCAAATTGTTTACCGAAGTTGCCAAAAATATGAATAAGTGTGAAAACAATCATTTTTCCCAAAAATCTTTTCAATAATAAATGAGATGTTTCTTTTTCTTTCCAGATAACCCGTGTAAAAACAAATGCATCACTATGCCCATCTGTCAAAAATATGGGAAAAATCATGAATGATGTTATGCTTTACAACATGAGGAAAATACATCTCTATGCATGTATGTCATGTGTGCATGCCAATACGATGCAACTCAGTGATAAAATCATATAATAGCCCCTCGGGCAGACCTCACAATCACTCGTATACAACCCCTCGGGCTTACTTCACAATCACTCGTAAACAGCCTCTCGGGCATACCTCACAATCACTCGTAAACATCCCCTCGGGCATACCTCACAATCACTCATGCCTCCCAGTCACTCATCACTCGGCACTCGCACTCAGTAGGTACCTGCGCTCACTAGGGATGTGTACAGACTCCGGAGGGGCTCTTTCAGCCCAAGCGCTATAATCTGCGCGGACAACTCACGTGCTATAATAATATCTGGATCCGCACCGATAACTCACGCGCTATAATAATATCTGTATCCGCACGGACAACTCACGTGCTATAATAAGCTAATTTGACTTGCTACGGCGTGCAACCCGATCCCATAATTATCCTCATAATCAGGCCCTCGACCTCACTCAGTCATCAACCTCTCCAGTCTCTCTCTCATGGGCTCACAATGTCATGAAAATAGCCCAAAAATAATGATATAATGTATCAATAATAATAACAGAGACTAAGATATGATATGTAATGACATGAATATGGCTGATTATGAATTTTTGATTTAAATAATTAATTTACAGCAATATCACCTTTGTGGGTCCCAATAATACTGGCACATAGCCTCAACATAATTTTTTTTAATATGATTTTCAGCTCAATTTCTTTAACACATAAAACCGCATGGAAATTGCCAAGATTATTTAACTACAAAAATTTCACAGAAACAATTATGTCATAATTTCTATAGTGCACGCCCACATGCCCGTCACTAGCATGTGCGGCACCTCCCAACAATTCCAAAAATACATATATTCAGGGTTCATACCCTCATCTCCAAGATTAGAAGAGTTACTTACCTTGAACAAGCCAAATCCAATGTCGAGCAAGCTAAGCAATGCTCCAGAAATTCCATTATGCGCGTATCAACTTCCAAACGGCTCGAATCTAGTCATAATAATTTGACTCAGTTCACACAATTTATAAGAATTAATTCCATATCAAAATGCTAAAAATTTCCACAAAATCTAAAATTACGCCCCAAAAATACCTGTGGGGCCCACGTCTCGAAATCCGATGAAACTGACAAAATAGGACAACCCATCCAACAAACAAAATTTTGACACATACCCATGAATTGATTTGTCCATAGAAGACTCACCCACTTGGCTAAAAGCCGTAGATTAAAACACTTCATAACTCACAATACTCATACACTATTACTGTCAGGATGCCACTGTCAGTTCAATGAAACCTTTTCTCAAACTCATGCAACGCCAACCATAAAAATACTCTAAATCATCTGCTAAACTCGCAATCATTCTCTTGACACTCAAGTCAACTTTCTCAACCATATTCAAATTCAAATCTCCACACATACGCCCTGCTGGCAGAAAAGAAACTCTCCACTCACATATAAGGAACATAGGTAGATTACTCCGCAGGGGATAACTCACCTGCTTAGCCTCAAATTGGTATCTTGTTATACCCTTTTGCAGTCACAATTACTACGCAATCACTTAATCTTTATAAGTCCAAACTTATTAACAAGGCATGCGAATTTAGTCTGTCCCAAAATTTAACAACGTGAAAGATCCTTCAAAACATTCATACTCGAGACTGTACGTCATACCAAATTGAAAATCAAGCACCCAATGGCCTTTCCTTTACATTCCAAGGAAACACTTCTCGTCATATTCAAATTGTCTTAACACATCCCACGGTCACATCATACCCATCACACAGCCATTTCACCGCTCATCGAGCCACAAATTCCCCTCGCAGGGTCATTATCGGACATATGAGTTCAATTATACAGGTTACAACTGAAGCTATTGAGATTAAGCTGCGGTCCAACCATGGCCTCAAGTCCTCCGGATTGGCCCATCACCAAAACACAGAATACTCACCTCGAACCTCATCCATGGAAATCATAAGCCACCGATGCACAACTGATACCATGCGCTCATGTGCGCATACGAATACATGGAAGGAATTCAAAGAGTTATGTCCCAAGCTGAATCAATCCCGCATGATAAGGAAAGAAAGATGGGAAGTATATATCCTAAATGCCCTGTAGCCTCTCGAAGATAAGTATGGACGTCATCATACCGATCCGCAAGACTCTACTAGACACTTGCTCATGACTTGTAGAACCTATGAACCTAGAGCTCTGATACCACCTTGTCACGACCTAAAATTCAACTAGTCATGATGAAACCTAACCCAACCTGTTAGGTAAGACAACTTTCAACTATCCAATTCCAATGAAATTAATAAGGTAATTAATTAAAAGAAAATAAATAAAACCACTACATTTTCCCAAGAACTGGTAGTATAAATCATGAGCTCCTAAGAATAGAGTTTACAAAGCAGAGATAAAATAAATACATAATCTGTTTGAATAGTACATAAAACAGAGCTTTTATAAATCTAATGCAACCATGAATAAGAGGAAGCTACAAAATGAATGCAAGTACATCTTCAAATCCTGCAACCATCGAGCACAGCAACAACAACTTTCAACATCTGCACGCAATGTGCAGAAGTATAGTATCAGTACAATCGACCCTATGTACTGAGTAAGTAACAAACCTAGCTTTAGGTTGAAAGTAGTGACGAGCTTCTACCAAGGTTGGGTCCAAATCAATAGTTCACAACAGTCCATAACAACGCAAAGCAGATAATACCAAAAGTAACTCAAAAATAAAATGCTCAGCTAAATCATGATTTCAAAGATAATAGTTCTTCCTTTCAAGTACATTAGTGAAAACCCAAATCGTTTACCGAAGTTTCCAAAAATATGAATAAGTTTGAAAACAATCATTTTTCCCAAAAATCTTTTCAATAATAAATAAGTTGTTTCTTTTTCTTTCCAGATAACCCGTGTAAAAACAAATGCATCACTATGCCCATCTGTCAAAAATGTGAAAAAAATCATGAATGATGTGATGTTCAACAGCATGAGAAAAATACATCTCTATGCATGTATGCCATGTGTGTATGCCAATGCGATGCAACTCAGTGATAAAATTATATAACAGCCCCTCGGGCAGACCTCACAATCACTCGTATACAACCCCTCGGGCTTACCTCACAATCACTCGTAAACAGCCTCTCGGGAATACCTCACAATCACTCGTAAACAGCCCCTCGGGCATACCTCACAATCACTCATGCCTCCTAGTCACTCATCACTCGGCACTCGCACTCAGTAGGTACCTGCGCTCACTGGGGGTGTGTACAGACTCCGAAGGGGTTCCTTCAACCAAGCGCTATAATCTTCACGGACAACTCACGTACTATAATAATATCTGGATCTGCACGGATAACTCACCTGCTATAATAATATCTGGATCCGCACGGACAACTCACGTGCTATAATAAGCCAATCTGGTCTGCTGCGGCGTGCAGCCCGACCCCATAATTATCCTCATAATCAGGCCCTCGGTCTCACTCAGTCATCAACCTCTCCAGTCTCTCTCTCATGGGCTCATAATGTTGTGAAAATAGCCCAAAATTGATGATATGATGTATCAATAATAATAACAGAGACTAAGATATGATATGTAATGATATGAATATGATTGAGTATGAATTTTTGATTTAAAACAATTAATTCACAGTAATATGACCTCTATGGGTCCCAATAATACTGGCACATAGCCTCAACATGATTTTTTTTTAATATGCTTTTCAGCTCAATTTCTTTAACACATAAAACTGCATGAAAAATGCCAAGATTATTTAACTACAAAAATTTCAAAGAAACAATTATGTCACAATTTCTATAGTGCACGCCCACACGCCCATCACCTAGCATGTGCGTCACCTCCTAACAATTCACAAAATACATATATTCAGGGTTCATACCCTCAGCTCCAAGATTAGAAGAGTTACTTACCTCGAACAAGCCAAATCCAATGTCGAGCAAGCTAAACAATGCTCCAGAAATTCCATTCTGTGCGTATCAACTTCCAAACGACTCGAATCTAGTCACAATAATTTGACTCAGTCCACACAATTTATAAGAATTAATTCCATATCAAAATGCTAATATTTTTCACAAAATCCGTAATTACGCCCCAAAAATACCCGTGGGGCCCACGTCTCGAAATCTGATGAAACTCACAAAATACGATAACCCATCCAATTACAAGTTCAACCATACTAATTTCACTCAAATCCAACTCTAAATCGGTATTCAAACTCGAAAAATTCATTTTGTGACATTATAGAAATTTCCTTCTATTTCTATTGAAGATTCAATAATCTTACACCAGAAATGAAGATTAATTCATGGAATATAATCACAAGGGAGTTAATAATACTTATCCCAAGTTGTGTGAAAAATTTCCTCTCCAAAATCGCCCAACCCGAGCTCCAAAATCCGAAAATGGGTGAAAATGTCGAACCCTCGAATTTAAGGTTTTGTCCCAATGATTTCCGCATCTGCGGACAAGGGGTCGTATCTGCGACCTTCGCTTCTGCGGGAAAAATCTCGCTTCTGCGAGAACGGCTTGGCTAGCCACAATCGCTTCTGCGATGCCAAGGACCGTACCTGCGGTCGTGCTTCTGCGCTAAAAGGTTCGCACCTGCGGACTTGCCTCTCCCTTAACTCCGCATCTGCTGAGCCTCGCTCGCACCTGCGGGCTCGCAGATGCGGTTAACGCCTTCTCACCTGTGCCCTACCCAGGCTAGCCCAGCTCCGCTTCTGCGTAAAAATGGCTGCATTTGCGGCACCGCACCTGCGGCCAATTTCTCGCAAGTGCGATCATACCAGAAGACAGAAATTTTCCAGATTTCTTCTAAGTTCGAATTTGATCCGTTAACCATCCGAAACTCACCCGAGGCCCTCAGGACCTCAACCAATTATACCAACAAGTCCCATAATATAATACGGACCTACTCGAGGCCTCAAATCATACCTAATAATATCAAAACGACGAATTATACCTCAATTCAAAATCAATAAATTTTGAACTTTCAAATTCTAGATCTTGTGACGAAACACATCAAATCAATCCGGAATGACTCAAATTTTGCACACAAGTCATATTTCATATTACGGACCTATTCCAATTTCTAAAATCGGATTCCGACCTCGATATCAAAAAGTCAATCCCCGGTCAAACTTCCAAAAATTCAACTTTTGGCATTTCAAAACTAATTCCACTACGGAACTCCAAATAATTTTTCGGACACGCTCCTAAGTCCAAAATCACCATGCAGAGCTATTGGAATCATCAAAATTCGAATCTGAGGTCGTTTACACATAAGTCCATATCCGATCACTATTTTAACTTAAACTTTAAATCTTGGAACTAAGTGTTCCAATTCATTCCAAAACCTCACCGGACCTGAACCAATTACCCCGACAATTCACACAATAACTGTAAAGTATAATTTGAGCAGTAAATGGGAAAACAGGGTTGTAGTACTCAAAACGACCGGCCGAGTCGTTACATTTTTGTATTCCCAACCCTCTCTGGTTTTTAGGCTTGGCAACAGTGTCCCAGCCTACTAGGTGCATTTTCTTCTTGTTGGTGTAGTGCTCGAGATGAAGTTCCGTTGTATTTTATCAATTGCTTTTGTGGGTTTTGAGGGGAGTTTGATGAATTACATGACATGATTTGGTATGCTATTCAGGGAAGCTTTTGCTAGGGTAATTCTCCTAGTCATGTAAAGGAAACTTGTTTTCCACCTAGCCAGTTTGGATTGCATGTTGTCAATAATGAATTAGAAGTCTCTATTTATCCCACAAAGTTTCTTAAATATATTTTTATTTCTAATAATTTTTTATTTGGTGATTTATATTTAGATTTTATTATTCTAGAAATTCAAATGAAAAAAGATTCAAAGTACAATTTGACCTGACTTTTAAAAAAATACTTTATCTTCACAGATTAATTATTGAATGATTCCAATAAATATTTTTTAATTCTTTATGATTTTTCATTTATGAGGTTTTTTTATTCTTAAACTTTTTGCCTTAAAATTTGAACACGTCATGTTGATATACTTGATTATTTATCCTAGAATCACCAATTTATTACCTAAGTGGAAAATTTTGGTCATAGGGACTCCAAAGAAGGTTTAGGAAGAGGAAGTTCCCATCATAGAAAGTGAAAAATTAAAGTTTTCCGAAGAAATAATTTTTGTCTTAAATATATTATTCATATGGGAAAGCAAAAGGAAATGGATTTTTGGTTTTTCTTTTTCTTCTTTTTGGTTTTCAGGTCTCCAAGAAACCGTTGGATAGATATAGTTCAAAAAAGCTCTCGATACACTACTTATGAAGGTCCTTGCGGCTCACACGCTGCCCTTTTATCATCGTCAATATTTTTCATAAATTCAATACTAAAATCACCAGATTAATTAAGGAGAAGGAAATAACAAAGAAGTATTTGAAAAAGGGGTAAAGCTTAAGTTTTTGACAAGAAATACAAGGCTACTAATATAAAGAAGGAACAACAAAAATATGGGAAAGAGTAAGAGGACAAATCTTAATCAGTAGTGAATACTATTGGGTTAGAAGAAAAAACCACAAGTATAAGATCTACAGAAAGAAATTAAAATATTACAACTAGAAACTATAATAATTTAATAATAAATATATAATAATATTTATTACTTTTTTTTATTGCACGCGCATTCATTTGGTTTTTAGGTGGTCAATCTTTGATTATTTTATATATTTTTCTCTATTGAAGGAACTAATATTAATTGAAATCTCCAAAGAGAATATATAAATAGAGTGATAATGGGAAGTTATGTAATGAATAATAATATTTAGTCAAATGACAAATTATTTAAAATGCGTGCCAGCTTTATAAGAAATAACAACACCTGCTCCTCTTCTTGTTCAATGTGCCATTCAAAGCCTCATCATACCTAGCAATAGTTCTTGAAACCCCTCTTTATCATTTGAATTGGGTATGCTCTAGATGAAGATGACCACAACTCTTGTGGCGGTGATATTCAGTTGGAGTTAGTGTAACGATCCGACTGGTCGTTTTGAGTGTCATAGCACTGTTCTTCCATTTATCGCTTATCCTATGCTCAATTATTATTATGTGACTTGCCGGGGTGGTTGGTTTGGTTCCGGGGATATTTCTGAATGAATTGGGACACGTAGTCCCAAAGTTGGAAGTATAAGTTAAAAGAGTTGACCGGATGTTGACTTATGTGTAAATAGCTCCGGAATGGAATTTTGACGGTTCTGATAACCCGTAGGGTGATTTCGGACTTAGGAGTGTATCCGGATAATGATTTGAAGGTCCGTAGGTGATTTTGGCTTGAAATGGCGAAATTTGAAAAATTAAAAGTTTTGAGAGTTGAGAACTTTGACCGAGAGTTGACTTTATGGTTATCGGGCTCGGATTTTGGTTACGAAATTTGAAATAGATCCTTGTGTCATTTATGACTTGTGTGCAAAATTTAAGGTCAATCGGGATTGATTTGATAGGTTTCGGCATCGATTGTAAAAGTTGGAATTCATTAGTTTTCATTAGGATTGAATTGGGGTGCGATTCCTATTTTTGATATTATTTGATGTGATTTGAGGCCTCGACTAAGTTCGTATCGTGTTTTAGAACTTGTTGGCACATTTGATTAAGGTTCGGGGGAGGAGGGGGAAGACTCAGGTGGATTTCGGATGGTTAACGGATCGAATTTTGAACTTATGAAATGGCTGAAGAGTTCTGGACTGGTGTGATCGCACCTACGAAGGTCTTGGTCGTAGGTGCAAGGCCATAGGTGCGTGGATGGCATCGCAGAAGCGGATTTTGGCTTGCTGAGGGGATGCGCATGTGCGAGGTATTTGCCGCACCTGCGAGAGCGCAGATGCGAGGAAGGAAGCGCAGGTGCGAAGTGGGCGTGTGGCAGTAGTCTCTGCAGAAGCGGAGAGAGGGTCGCTGGTGCGCCTCAGGTGCGAGCGCAAGAGGCCGCTAGGGGAACCATAGAAGCGAAGGAATTGTCGCTCCTGCGAGACCGCAAATGCGGGTAAGTGGGTCGCATGTGCGAAAAGCGCTGGGTCTATATAAACGTATGGTTCCGAGATGTTTATTATTTTTGGACTTTTGAAGCTTGGTTGGAGACGATTTTTGAGATGGGTTTCATGATAATTCTTGAGGTAAGCCACTTTTGATAATTTCTAATCATTTATATTGAATTTCCATTGAATTTTCCCTATAGATTTGGTATTTTTGAAGTGAAAAATTGGGGATTTTGACCCATATATTGGAGAGTGAAAATTGGAGGTTTGAGTGGCGAGTTGGAGTCAGAATTTGGTAATTTTGATATGGTTGGATTCGTGGTTGAATGAATGTTCGGATATTGTAACTTTTGTTAGATTCCGAGACATGGGCCCCAGAGTTGACTTTTTGAATTTTGATTAAGAACTTAGTTTTTCAATATGGAATTGATTCCTATAGCTTGTGTTGACTGTATCAGATTATTTGTGGCTAGATTCGAAGATTTCGGAGGCCGCTTTGAGAGGCAATGGCTTATTGAAGTAGAGATTTGCACGGTTTGAGTCACGACCCAAAATCTACTATAGTTCCTGTTGGCGCTTAACGCTGCTGTCAGGCAAGCTAACGATAAACTACCAACTTAATTATGAACTTTATTATTTTTCGAAATCGTGAATTTTATTAGATAAGGAAATCAATGATTAAAATCATAAAAAATTACAATTTAACCGAATAGATAATAAAAGTAAGTAAATGTTAAGCAAAATCACAAACAACTCCTAGAACAACCCAAAACCCGGTGTCACAAGTGCATGAGCATTTACTAAGGAGCACATAATAATACAATATCTGTGTAGAACGTAAATAAGACATGATAGAGTAAATGGTATGATGGAGACTCTATAGACTACGAAACGTATCATGGAATGCAGCTCACCATAAAGTCTCCTCAACAGCTGCGCCTACGCGCCAAGATAATCACTAATTGAACCTGTCAGATCGGTCGGGTCGTTACAGTTTGAGGTAAGTAACACTTTTAAAATTGGTTTTGAGGGTATAAATCCCTGAACTTCGTGATATGTGATCGGTGTTGGGATGACACACATGCTAGGTGACGGGCGTGAGAGCGTACACCGTAGTAATTATGACTTAGTCGATTTCGTGGGGCTGTGTAGTCACTTTATCTGAATATTATTATTGTACCCTATGTGTAGAGCACTTGAGCTATGGTTTATGTTAGAAATTATGTTTAGGCTATGTGTTATTTATCTCAGTCTCTATTATTATTTATTATCACATCATATATCATTGATTTAGGCTGCTTGGTATGAGTGTTGTGAGACCGAGAAACTGGAGAGATTGATGACTGAGTGAGGCTGAGGGTCTGTTTGTGAGTGATATTGATGAGATCGGGTTGCATGTCGCAGCGGGTACTATTGACCCATGATGGAATCGGGTTGCATGCCGCAACATGTATTATTTATTCATGATGGGATCGGGTTGCACGCTGCAGCAGGATATTAGCATTTGGGCAGGATCTGTCTCTTTAGAGATCTAACATACCAGCAGTGAGCGCATGTTCTATTGATTCATGATGGGATCGGGCTGCACGCCATAGCGGGTACCGTATACTGCTTTTAGCCCAAAGGTTAGATTTATTACTTATTGAGTTGGTTGTACTCACGCTAGACTCTCCACCTCGTGTGTAGATCCAGGTACTTCTGGGCACGGTTGTTGATAATTTCTGGAGCTTCATTAGTTCGGAGATTATCGAGGTAGTTTCCTTGGCATGCGCAGACCTTGACTCTCCTCATTTATCTTTAGTTTTGTTTATACTGTTCTACCATCCTAGACAATGTTTTAGTTGTCAGACCATGTTATTATATAAATGCTCATGTACTTAGTGACACCTGAATTTTGGGAACTTCTATATTGAGTTGCGGTATTTTCATTAAGTATTTATAAGATTTTCCTTCGAACTTATATTGCTATATTTTCCAAATTTAAAATGCGTAGTTTTGTTATGAAAGTCGGCTTGCCTAGTATTGTGATAGATGCTATCGCGACATGTGAGAATTGGGTCGTGATAGTTGGAGGGTATAATCATTCAGTGTATTAAGGAATAACTTGTGCAAATCTTTTATGCATGGGACTATTATTTCACCTATGTCCTTAGATAGAATTGCAAATATTATGCAAGTTCCCCCTTATAAGTACGAGTCTAAACTGAAATTAGTGACACATTGGTACAGGGGTGGCAGTAATTCAGGGCGGGTTTTATCTGCGCGAACGACATCAATCAACATCCAAATAGTTATAAGTAGCTCTTGAATGATGAATCCTGGCTCTTCAACGTAGAAACGATCAACGATCATAGACTTGATGGTAGATTGAGTGGAGATATTGAGATTATGCCAAGTGAATAATGTGTGCGGGTAAAATAGGGGGCAATGTCTACCCCGATTCCCCGATGAGAGAACGAAGGGGGAGCACAGAACTGAGTGTCACGACCCCAATTTTCCTCCGTAGAATATCGTGACGGCACCTAGTCTCTAAGACTAGGTAATCCTAACAAGCATGCGGAATAACTGAAATATTAAGCTAAAACTCAAAACGACAACAACTATAATAAATAAATTCAACAACTCAAAGTATAAATAACTCCCAGAACCCGATACATATAAGTCACAAGCTCTAAAGAAAAATACTAAATATCCCTATACATCAGAGTCTAATGAGGATAAGGAAACGACATAATAAAGATAGAGGGGGACTCCGAGATCTGCGGATACTGGCAGATATACCTTGAAGTCTTCACGTACGGACTAGCTCACTGATGCCTGGTCTGGTAGGAAGTACCTGGATTTGCACAAAAAGATGTGCAGAAGCGTAGTATGAGTACACCACAACGGTACCCAGTAAATGTCAAGCCTAACCTTGGTAGAGTAATGACGAGATCAGGTCAGGGCCCTACTGGAAATAATAAGAAACAAAGCAAAAGATATAATGATATAATGAAATGACAGAGAAATGTAATAATAGAATTTCACAGAAGGTAACAACACGGAATCGAAGAAGACAATTACAACACGTAAGGAAGCAAGAATCTTATAAGTTAAGGAAACAACAACAATAACAACAATACAGCAAATAGAGGAAATCAACAGGGGCACTCCCGAGGTGCCGCCTCGTGTCCCAAAATTAAATATCTCACAATGGCACGACAAAAACCTCGTGCAAACAATAACAACCGCACTACAGAAACCTCATGCCACAATAACAATCCGCACGACAGAAACCTCGTGCCACAATAACAATCCGCACGGCAGAAACCTCATGCCACGACCAAACTACTATCTCAACAATAATCACAAAAACCAACACATAACAAATGAAATAATGATATTACAAGCAAAGAACTCTACAGTTACAAGGAAGCAGGTAATTCAACTAAGCATGTTGTACAAATTGCAAATAAGAGATAAGACATGTAGACATGTGAAATTTGGCTAAGCATGATGATTGCACATGCTAGAGTAACTCAATTAAGGAAATAAAAGGAAACCACTTAGCAAAAATCGGATTTTCAACATTTAGCCTGAGTACGCACTCGTCACCTCGCGTACCCGGCCTTCACGTATTGCAAATTAGCATAACAATACCAAATCCTTAGGGAAATTTCCCCCACACAAGGTTAGACAAGTCACTTATCTCAAACCTCGCTCAATCAATCAATAAGAAGGCCTTTCCCTCGACTTTCCGACTCCGAACGGCTCAAATCTAGCCAAAAACAATTACATACTATAAATATAACTATAAAAAACTAATCTAAATAATGAAATTATGATTTTAGCAAGAATTGGAAAAATCGCCACAAACAATCGACCCGGGCCCACGTCTCAGAACCCGACCAAAATTATAAAATCCAAATACCCATTCGATATCGAGTCCATCCATACAATAATTATCCAACTCCGACCTCATTTTCCCTTTCAAAGCCCAAAAATTCGTTCTAAGAACTTTTACACCTTTTTCCCCAATACTTTCACCCCAAATCCTAAATTAGATGAAAAAATCGAAGATATATTAGTGGAAATTAATCAAAAATGATTTAGGAACTCTTACCCCAACAATACCTCTGAAAACCTCCGAAAATATCGCTTAAATCCGAGCTCTTAAGTCCAAATGGAGAAAAATGACATGAATCCTGGATTTTGGAATTTTAAGTTCGGATGCCCAGTTTTCCTTCTTCGCGAACACGGAAATAGCCTCGCATTCGCGAGGGGCCAAATTCCTCTTACGCGATTGCGAGGGCCGCTCGTGAACGCGGTGACCAAAGGTCCTCAAGCTTCACAAATGCGGAGACCTTCTCGCGAACGCGTAGACCACGCGTGAGACTCACCTCAGCTCCCTTCCTCTTCGCGAACACATTAATTAGTTCACGATCACGTAGCATCAAGACTCGACCCCTTCGTGAACATTGGACCTTTGTGAATGCGAAGGAAATTTTCTAGAAAAACTCAAACTCCTCTACGCGAACGCGGCAACACCATCGCGAACGTGTAGAAGGAAACCAGAAGCACAAGATTTCAGCAGTCATAATGTTCCGAAATGCGCCGAACAAGGTCCGAATCACCCCCAAGGCCCCCGGGACCTCAACCAATAATACCCACAAGTCCTAAAATATCATATAAACTTAGTCGAGCCTTCAAATCACATCAAACAACGCTAAAAATACGAATTGCACATCGATTCAAGTCTAATAAACTTTAGAACTTCTAACTTCTACACTTGATGCCGAAGCCTACCAGATCACGTCCGATTGACTTCAAATTTTTTACACAAGTCATAATTGATATTACGGACCTAATCCAACTTCCGGAATCGAAATCGGACCCGTACATCAAAAAGTCCACTCCCGGTCAAACTTTTCAAAAATCTTCCAACTTTTCAACTTTCGCCAATTAACTCCGAAATGACCTACGAATCTCTAAATCAGCATCCGGATATGCTCCTAAGACCAAGATCACTATACAAAGCTATTGGAACCGATAAAACTCTATTCTAGAGTCGTCTTCACACAAGTCCAACGACGTTAAACTCTTACGACTTTAATTATCTATTTAGGGACTATGTGTCCCATTTCACTCCAAAACTCTCCCGAACCCAACACCAGGCACCCAGACAAGTCAAGTAACACAAATATGAGATCGAGGGAGCAATAAATAGGTAATCGGGGCTAATTCTCTCAAAATAACCGGCCGGATCATTACAACGGGAGGTTGTAGTCGAGGTCAAAAGCTTTTCATATCGAGACCCCGGAAGAGTGAGCGGTATATCTGCCATCGGACATGGAAGCGACGCGCCCGAGCCGAGTATGAGGTCTAGAACTTGGGAGACACGGTGAACGGTTATTCATGACGGATAGAGGGTCGTAATACCCGCCCCCGGCCGGACATCACGGCGCGAATCTCGCTCAATGTCGATTATGAACTAACATTTATCGGGAAAAGAAGATTTTTACCTTTTTAGACTTATACTAGGGCTGGAACTCTCGTTCTATATAAATGGGAAGTTTTTCTTTTATCTGACACGTTGTAACACACATTCCAAGGCAATAGAAGTTTATTTTTGTTCTCTAAGCTACTACTGACACTGTTGTTCACTAGTTCTGATCTTTATTCACGACTAGCCTAAATCGAGGACGTGCTCATTATTCAATCCAAGATCAGTCCTATCATTAATGTTGTGAGTGTTTTGATAGTTTGTTTCATCTATTTATTATTCTTGATTATTCGTGTTAAATTAAATCACATATCTTTTAAACCGCGTACAAATTCAATTGTTATCCAATTTTGGGGTAAAACATTTGACGCCCACCGTGGAGCTAAGGATAATAGTGGTGATTAACACACCCTATTTTACGCTTGTTCTATGAGATCTTAATTCCAGTTCAATCTAAAAATGTCAAACACTCAGTCTGCTCATTTGAACGATGATGCTGAGTTAGGCAATCACGATGAAAATGATAACATGGTGCCTAGTAATGATGTACTGCCCACCGATCACAATGGCATCCCAGTAGCCGACCCGGTCGATGCTAATTCGCATGTGACCATCAACATCAATTTGCCAACTGATCCCGAAAATGGCGTTCGCGGAGGACCCCGACCAATAGCTCGAGAAGCGCCCAAAGGTGGGGATGACGGGGTGAGCCTGCGACTAATTTTCAAAATGTTACAGGTCCAGCAGGCGGCAGTCGCATAGTAGCAGAATCAAAACCACGTCCCTAATAGGGCCGAACCCAAACAATCTCGGGGTAGCATGCGAAGAGGCGAACAAATTACCGATCGAACAAGGGGAAGGCGAGCGGGGGTGTAACTTTCGAGGTGATGAAGATGCTCGAGGAATTAACCAAATGGGTGGAATCAGGAGAGAAAAAGATTGAGGCCAATGGCAAGAAAGTGGAAACATACAACTCCAGGGTCGATCAGATCCCAGGAGCACCCCCGATATTAAAGGGACCGGACTCCAAAAATTTTATCCAGAAGCCGTTTCCCCCGAGTGCTGCATCAAAACCGATTCCAAGAAGGTTTCGCATGCCCGACATCCCCAAATATTATGGGACCACAGACACAAATGAGCATGTGACATACTATACGTGCGCGATCAAAGGGAATAATTTGGAAGATGATGAAATCGAGTCGGTGTTGCTGAAGAAATTTGAGAAAACTTTGTCAAATGGAGCGATGATATGGTATCACAACGTGCCTCCAAATTCTATTAACTCGTTTGCTATGCTTACAGATGCTTTCATAAAGGCCCATGCTGGGGCCATCAAAGTCGAGACCAGAAAGTCAGATCTTTTCAAGGTCAAACAAAGGGATAACGAGATGCTCAGGGAGTTCGTGTCGAGATTTCAGATGGAACAGATGGACCTATCACCGATCGCAAATGATTGGGCCGTTAAGGCATTCGCTCAAGGGCTCAACCCCCGAAGTTCCTTGGCCTCTTAACAACTAAAATAAAATTAGGTGGAGTACCCTATGGTAACCTGGGTCGAAGTCCACAATAGGTACCAGTCGAAGAACAGGGTCGAGGACGACCAACTCAGGGCCCCTTCAGGGCCTGTTTACCTATCAGGGCCGATGACAAATCTAAGAGAGACGTTGATCAAGAGCCAAGACCGGTCTGAGATCAATATCAACCATACAACGTGGACCGAAGGGGAAATAGACTCGGGCGTCACCCCACATGAATGAGAAAAGAAGCGATCGAGAGCCCGTTGGACGAGGTATGATGAGTAAGAGTGGGTTCGACAGGTCACTCGGGAGTACGAAAGCACCGAGATTATTGAAGTACAACTTCAACGTGGACGCTGCCAACACCGTGTTAGCCTAGGATGACGCATCAAGGAGACCAAGTAGCCGCGACCATTGCAGTCTGTCCCTGCCCAGAAAGATCTTAATTTTATGTGTAAGTATCACGACAGTCACGGTCACAGGACCGAAGATTGCCAACCACTAAGAGAAGAAGTTGCTCGATTATTCAACAACGAGCACCTCCGAGAATTCCCGAGTGAGCGGGACAAAAACCACTTTAGGAATAGGGACACTAATAAACAAGCCGATCAAGAGGAGCATCAGCACGTGATTAACATGATCATCGGAAAAGTCGATATTCTCCAAAGGCAATGATAAAATGCACTAAAGTATCTATCACAAGGGAAAAACACACCCGGGAATATGTTCTAGAGGGAGCTATTTCGTTTGGTGATGAGGATGTTGAGGGCATCATACAACCTCACAACTACGCACTGGTAATATTCATACTTATTAATAAATCTCGAGTTAAACGTGTGCTGATCCATCCACGTAGCTCGACCAATATCATCATATCAAGGTCGTAGATCAATTGGTATTATAGGACCAAATCATACCCTTAGTCCGGGTATTGAACGGATTTAACTTGGCATGTGAGACCACGAAAAGAGAGATAACCTTGCCAGTGAATACTACCGGGACAATCCAAGAAACAAATTTCTACGTGATCGAAGGGGACATGAGGCACAATGCTCTATTCGAAAGGCCATGGGTCCACAACATGAGGGTAGTACTATCGACCTTGCACCAGGCGTGGAAATTCCCCACACCAATTGGAGTCAAAACGGTCTATGAAGAGCATCCGGCTGCAAGGGAGATGTTTGCTGTCGACGAGGTAATCTCGGTGCATGCGATTTTGGCATCAAGGACCACGAAACCAACCAAAGGGGAAAAGATTAAATAGCAATCACTGATACAGGCTTCAGTCGAACCGAAGAAACAAGAAGAACGAGGGGCAGACGAGGGGGACGATTATGGCGTCCCGAGATCATTCATAGATCCTGATGACACCGACACCACCAAATCAATGGTTGAAGAGTTAGAGCAAATCGTATTGATAGAGCATCTGCCGGATCGAAAAGTATACCTGGGCACAGGGTTAACCTCCAAGCTCAAGAGAAAACTTATTGATTTTCTTAAAGATAATACTGATTGTTTCGCTTGGTCCCACCTTGATATGACAGGAATACCACCAGAGATAACCACTCAGAAGCTGAGTTTGGACCCGAAGTTCCATCGGTTAAGCAGAAGAGGAGACCACAACCCGAGATCAAACACGCGCTCATCAAGGATGACGTATTCAAACTTCTAAAAATAGGATCCATCCGGGAAGTCAAATACCCAGATTTGTTAGCTAACATAGTGGTAGTACCTAAAAAGGAAATAAACAAAGGATGTGTGTGGATTATAAAGACCTAAACAGAGCATGCCCAAAAGATTCTTTCCTATCGCCTAGACAGCCGGGCACGTGATACTCAATTTTCTTGACGCCTCCTCCGAGTACAACCAATTTTGGATGGACCTAGACGATCAAGAAAAAACTTCTTTCATAACCAAATTTGGTACCTACTGCTATAACGTAATGCCGTTTGGATTAAAGAACGCCGGTGCCACCTACCAATGCCTAGTAAACCGGATGTTCAAAGAATAAATAGGAAAATCCATGGAATTTTATATTGACGATATGTTAGTCAAGTCCCTGTGAGAAGAGGACCATTTGAAATATTTGCAGGAAATCTTCGACATACTAAGGAAATACAACATGAAGCTAAACCGGAAGAAGTATGCATTCAGAGTCGGTTCGGGTAAGTTCCTCGGATTCATGGTATCCAATAGAAGATAGAGATCAACCCTGAGAAGATAAAGGCCATAAAGGACATCACGATAGTGGACAACGTCAAGGCGGTTCAAAGACTGACTGGGCGTATAGCCGCATTGGGCCAGTTCATCTCGAGGTCCTCAGACAAGAGCTATCGATTCTTCTTACTATTGAAGAAGAAGAGTAAATTTTCCTGGACTTCAGAATGCCAGCAAGCTTTGGAAGAGCTTAAACGGTACCTGTCGAGCCCCCCGTTACTACACACTCCGAAGGCAAACGAACAACTGTACCTCTACTTGGCGATTTCCGAGGTGGCTGTAAGTGGTGTCTTGGTTAGGTAGGAAGAAAGTACACAATTTCCCATTTACTATTTTAGTAGAACTCTAGGCGATGCCGAATCGAGGTATCCCCACCTGGAAAAGTTAGCACTCGCTTTGCTAAAAGCACTTCCAGGAAGCTGAAACTATACTTTTAATGCCACCCTATATGTTTCGTAACCTCTTACCGACTGAGGAATATCATGCATAAGCCAGAGCTCTCGGGCCGGTTAGCCAAATGGGCCGTGGATATTAGCGGGTACGTTATCGAGTACCGACCCCGAACTTCCATAAAATCTTAGGTTTTGGCAGATTTTTTGGCCGATTTTACGTCGGCCTTAATACTCGAAGTCGAGAAGGAATTACTTCTAACCTTGGGGGCTAATTCAGAAATCTAGACCCTATTCACGAACGGTGCCTCCAACGTGAAGGGGTTTGGGCTCGGTATCGTGAAACCACCTATAAGAAGCGTAATTAGACAATCTATTAAGACTGTAAAATTGACTAACAACGAAGCCGAGTGCGAGGCCATGATTGCAGGTCTAGAACTGGCTAAGAGCTTGGGGGGCCAAAATGATCGAAGCCAAATGCGACTCCTTCCTCGTTGTGAATCAAGTCAACAGAGTATTAGAAGTAAAAGAAGAACAAATATGAAGGTACTTAGAAAAACTGCAGGTAACCTTGCACCAATTCAAGGAATAGACTTTGCAACACATACCCCGAGATCAAAACAACGAAGCCGATGCACTAGCTAACTTGGGGTCGTCAGTCGACTCTGATGAATTCAGGTTGGGGGCAGTGGTACAACTAATAAACTCGATGATAGAAGAAGGTCATGCCAAAGTAAACTCAATGAGTTTGACTTGGGATTGGAGAAACAAATACATAGACTACTTGAAGACAGGAAAATTGCCTTCGGATCCCAAATAATCGAGAGCCTTGCGCACCAAAGCTGCCAGATTTAGCTTAGTCGAGGGGGAATTATTCAGGAGATCTTTCGCTGGGTCCTTGGCCAAATGCTTAGGGCCGGGGGAAACCGAATATGCCATGCGAGAAGTTCACGAGGGCACATGTGGGAACCATTCGGGGGCAGAATCCTAAGTTCGGAAGCTAATCAAAGCCGACTACTACTAGAGCGAAATGGAGAAGGATGCGAAAGACTTCGTACAAAAATGCGATGAGTGCCAAAGACATGCCCCAATGATCCAAAAATTGATCCACTCGCAATCCACACTCAACAATGAGTGGAAGAGGTAGTTGGAAAAATAGTAACCAACTATGAGCCGGGGTCGATTTCTTTAGGGAGCTAAGAATGAGTGTTGGAGTGTACACTTTATGCATGTAGAAGAAATAGCCTAAATACACTTCCAATCAAGTTGAATTTGCAATTTACTTCTATAAACTACATTATCAATGATTAGCTAGAGAAATGAAACTAGAAATTGGCTAATTATTTTTGATTGTTTTCAAATAGGTAAAAGGCCTAGGGATATAATCTTTGCCTAGGTGCTAGCCAAATGGGTAAATTATTTTAACACTTGTTTAGGTGATTGGGGTGTATTATAGCTCTAAACTCTAAATTACCCACTCAATACCTCTCGGTCGTAGAGTGATTTTGCCCAATTTTGCTTTCTGAAATCCAAATGGGTATCAACCCATACCCAAGATTACATCGAAATCAACCATACCAAGTAATAATAGATCAACTCTAGTCTCCAGTTCCCCAATAGTTACCACACACGACCGATACACACGGTTCATAGTAATAATATCGCCCACCAGTGTAGATACACAAACAGGTTAAACTAAGGACTCACATGGCATATCCAGATAATGAGCAAAATACGATGATACATATGAATAAGTGGAACCAGGGTCAAATAATATAGAAGCCTCCATGTGGCACACTGAAACAATACATGTGATCACTGCATCTGAAGCAACAGCATCAGGCCTGGCAGGAAAAGCATAGAATCGGGCCTGACCGCCACCTGATTGGCCTCCCCCTCTTGGGTGACCCCTAGGTTCCTGAACCCCACCCCGATCTGGCTGGGCGGGTGGTGGAACTGCTGCTGCTGGTGCCGTTAGTCAAGAACTCTGCTGTGGAGTCCCACTCAACAGCCTAGGACAATCTCTCTTGTAATGACCAAATTTTTTGCACTCGAAACAACCCCTTCTCTGACGGAACTACTGCTCCTAATAACCCGAAGAATTACTTGTAGAAGCCTAAGCGGACGAGGCATAATGAGAACTCTATGCTGGTAGTGCACTGAATGAAGACTGGCCTGAGTGAGCATTGTAAGAACTGTGGCTAGCTAATACACCACGATGAGCTGGACGACCCGATTGAGCATGTCTGTAAGAACGACCCCTACCGCGATAAAACTGACCCCCTGAAGGAACACCGCTGAAATCACCTAAACCACGAGGCCTCTTAGCCTCCCTCTTAACTCGCTCCTAGCTGCGAACCATCTCAATCTGATGAGCAATGTCGACCACCTCGTAAAAAGTAGCACCAAACACACACACTCTCTCTCTCTCTCTAGTCATGAGTAATCACAATTGAAAAATGAGTCCATCAATGAACCTCCTAATCCTCTCCCTATCAGTGGGAACCAACCAGACTGCGTGACGAGCCAACTTAGAAAATCTCATCTCGTATTGCATCATAAACATACCATCTTGACGTAACTGCTCAAACTATCTGCGCACATCCTCTCTGCGAGACTGCGGCACAAACTTCTCCAAAAAGAGAATGGAAAACTCCTTCCATGTAAGTGGTACTGCACCAACTAGCCTGCGCCTCTCATCAGTCTCCCACCATCTAAAGGCAACCCCAGAAAACTGAAAAGTAGTGAACGATACCCCACTGGTTTCCAGAATACCCACTGTCCGAAGCATCCGTTGACACTTATCCAGAAAACCCTGAGCATCTTCTAACTCAGTACCACTAAATGGTGGAGGTCGAAGCCTCTCAAATCTCTCAAGTCTCATCTGTTCATAATCTACCATAACAGGAACTACCGGGGCCTGAGCAGCTGTAATCGGCTGGGCTGGTAGTACCCCCGGTATATAAAGTCCATGTACTACCTGGTCTGGAGTACGGGCAACAGGGGTATGAGTACCTCCCCAGGCCTGTGAAGTGGCAGGTGCGGCCTGAGCCGAAACCACCTGAGCAAAACTAGTGCAAACTGTTAATATCTGGGCCAAAGTCTCCTGAAGGCTTGGGATCTCAATGGGCACAACTGGTGCCTGAGCTGGTCCTGTCGGCTCAGCTATATCTGGAATCTGCTCCTGAGCTGAAGCAACTGGTGATACTACAAGTGCTGATCCAACTGTGGTAGGGGCTACACCTCGGCCTCTACCACGGCCTCGGTCTCTTGTGGCCCTAACTGGTGGCACTGGTGGCTGACCGTCCGACCTAGTAGTACGTGTCCTCACCATCTGTGAGAGAATAGAATAACAAAGATTTAGTTTTCGGAATCAACAAATTTGCACGACAGAATACAAGAAAGTGAAGTTTTCCAAAAGGTTCTGCAGCCTCTAGATGATAAGTACAGACGTCTCCGTACCGATCCGCAAGACTCTACTAAACCTGCTCATGGCTCGTGACACCTATGTAACCTAGGCTCTGATACCAACTTATCACGATCCAAAATCTGACCTATCGTGATGACGCCTATCTCAATACTAGGCAAGCCGATAACATCAATAACCCCCGATTTCCTTTAAGTTTAAAAAATATAATATTTAAATACAATACAAAATCCCACATATACTGATACGAACACTCCCCAAAATCTGGTGTCACAGAGTACATGAGCATCTATTATGAATAAAAGTCTGAAAAACACGGTCTATAATAGTCTGAGACCAAATACAATAAACAAGGAGATAGGGAAGGAGAGGCAAGGTCTGCAAAACATGGCAGCTACCTCTGAATCTCCGAAAAATCACAATACCCGCTATGTCCGTAAACACCTGGATCTGCACACAAAGTGCAGGGTGTAGTATGAGTACAACCAACTCAGCAAGTAATAATAGTAACTAAAGAAATGAAGATAATGACGAGCTACACAGTTATAGTTCACTCTCAGTAATTGCTGCAAAGAATATACATGCCATCAAATCTAGCAGTTTAAATCAAATCAATTCTATACAGTTCGAATTCATGTATTCCGGATATAAAATCTTTTAGAAAGATTCACAACAATGACAGATAGTAACTAAGTGCAGCAACAAATGAAGAGCAAGTACAATCTCTCAGGACAACAATCACTCACTGGGCTACCAGCCCTCAACACTCACTCTCAATGGGTACCCGCGCTCACTAGGGGTGTACAGACTCCGGAGGGGCTCCTCGAGCCTAAGCGCTATAATTTGCACGGACCACTCACGTGTTGCACAGACAACTCACGTGCCATAGTATAAATATCTGGATCCGCACGGACAACTTACGTGCTATAGTATAATATCACGAAGAACAGTTTTCCACTGCCCAGATTTAACTTTAATCGATCGCGGACCTTCCCACACGATCGCGATGCACAACATCACAGACCAACGCGATCACAGACTCGTCCACGCGTCGCGAAGCACAAAATGCGTGACTTCTATTTCCGTTCCACTTACTCTACACGAACACGACCTTCTTCACGCGTTTGCGAGTCACAAAATCTGTCACGACCCAATTTCACCTCTAGGTCGTGATGGCGCCCAACACTACAGCTAGGCAAGCCAACTAATAAATTAAGCATATATTGATTAAACTTTTAATCCAAGAAAATAATAAGATACCAAATTCTACAAATGTTTGTGTGCCAAGACCTGGTGTCACAAGTGCATGAGCATCAAGTAGATTATACAAAACTCCAAATACTGTCTGAAATGAAATAGACAGAATGTAAATATAAGAAGAGACACTAGTAGCTGCAGAACGGCTCAGAAAAGCAGCTCACCACTATGTCTCGGGATGACATGGATATGTGATGATAGGTCCTCCCCTAGTACCTGTCTCAGATCCTGCACAAAAAGTACATCAAGTGTAGTATGAGTACGTAAACAACGTTTACCCAGTAAGTATCAAGCCTAATCTCGAAGGAGTAGGGACGAGATGGCCGACTTTGACACTCACTATGGGTCAATAATAATAATTGAAATAAAACTAGAATATTTAAATCAGCATGATTCACAGAATATAACAATAATTTATTTAACCACCAGAAATAATTAAATTCCTTCAAAATACAACAATTCTCAATATATATATTAAATCATTCAATTTCAATAAAAATTTCAATTTATCAAATAGCTTTACAAGCTGCAATTCAATTTCAATGAATTTCCAATTTATCAAATAGCTTTACAAGCTCCAATAAACCGTCAAAGTATTGTGTAATTATTATTATTATTAAGCACGATTTTTGTCGAGGATGTACGGCCCGATCCAGAGTGTGGTGTAAACTGCTGAGGGACGTGCGGCGCAATCCATAGATGCATCTATCCTACCGAGGCGTTTGTTGCGACCAAACACACTCACGCAAGTATACGTGGTCGTCAAGTAATAGAGTAGTGAATAGAGTATCGTTCCCACGAGGACTTATGATTAACTTTTGACTAATTCAAACTCAAATAGCTTATCGATTCAAGCGATTTCTTATAAAATAGATAATTGTCTAATTTACTACCTAAAGACTATCAAGTAATGGAATACCAGAAATCAACACAACACTTAAATAGTTTTAAATAACAATCAATGGGAGATAATATTCCAGGGTCACGGGTTATTTAACAATCATGTTGCATTCTTAGCTTAAAATAACTAATTGATTTATCTGGATTGTTGGTTCACAGGGTTGATATTACTCATAAGAATCTGTCGAGCCCTTACTCGCCTATTCAAGCTAACTTAATACCTATATGTCTATGGAATTAAATTTAACAAGAACGCATTTACAATTCCTGTATTGCAACCGAGCAAGGCAATTAGGTATATGTCTATCCCAATTGCAAATCCTTTCCCCGATGCCCGGGTTTAAGAACTTGCTCTATTTAATTCTATATGCAATCTAGAGTTCCCACTTTCGAGTTCAACTCTAGATTCGTAGATAGTATTTCACTGTTAGCTACTCAGCAAAATAATTAAAAACAGAATTAAATAAACAACCCAATATGATAAAATCAACTTCGTCAAATTAAACTTCAAACATCAACATTCATGTATACCCATGACCCTAGAACAATAGGGTTCTTAGCCACTCATATTCAGGCAATCATCAAAAATTCACAAGAGTGCATAAGAATCAATAAAAGAAAGAGAGAATAGGAACTCAAGACGAATTCTGTGGTTTTAGAACTTTGTTGTGCCTTTTTCCTCTTCTCCAATATGTTAGATAACCTAAAGGAGGCATTTTTGGCTTATATATTGCGTACAAAAGTCGTGGGCCAAAGCTCTCCTATTCCTAGTCCAAATCGGCTTCAGGGATTGATGCTAAGGTGGATGCGACGCATCCACCTCGTCCTCCATTTCAATTTTTCCTGCGAAGGTGGATGCGACGCATCCACCTTGTCCTCTATTTCTCAGCTTTGCATGCGAGGGTGGATGCGACGCATCCACCTCTAGTTCCTCCATCTCAGCTTTGCCCAGGTGCGGATGCTATGGCGGATGCTATGGGCTGACTTCACTGCTAAGGGTGCGCGAAATCTGATCTTTTTCTAGATTGGATGCGACGCATCCAATCTCTCTTCCTCTACCTAGAGCACCTTTTCTTCATATTTTTGCACTCCAAACACCCTAATTCACCACACACAACTCAATTAGTCATAAAACCAATAATTAAACCATGTTGGGCATTTTAAAGATCAAATAACATCAAGAAGCGGTTAAAACATGGGTAAAGTAACATCAACACATATCGAAATATGCCAAACATCACTACCCCACACTTAAACCTTTGTTCGTCCTCGAACAAACCATCCTATAGTAGACGAAACAAAATTAAGCTCTTATCATTCAAAGCACACTGCACCTATGACCATGGTTATTTGCAACAATTAGGCTCTAGACTATGCATCACACACACTTCCCTTTACTTATGCCCTTCTTTAAACATATTCGAACAAAGACAACATGCTCACAACAATCCTAACCTCAAAAACCGACTCAATGTCACAATGCACTCATGGCTTGAACACCCAACATCATAGAGAAGTCTAATAACGTTACCTATCCCTCGTGAAACCATGTGCCCTCACAACAAGAACAAGAGAGCGAGTTCAATCCACACATTCGAATCTCATGATCAAATATATTTTAATGACTCACATATATCAAAGAAAATCGCTCACTCTCACAAAGAAGTCACATGCATGAAATTGGTACCATAGGCTTGCCCTTAATGTAAATCTCTACTAATGTAAGCTCGCTCGATCTAAAATCAATTAGGACTTTTTCATGGTTGTAATGTGGGCTAAGGGAAAGGTAGGATATATTTTAGGAATAGTGACTCAACCTCCTAAGCACTTTAACACATCATCAAATAACTTAAGCGCAAATTCTTCAACACCACTTCAATTTCACAAATAATATCACCCCCAACAATATTTTCTCTTTCTTTAAGCACTACTTTAATTCATACCCACTAGCAAGAACAAGACAACAATTTATTCATCTATATTTTTCTTTCTTTCTTTTTTTTTTTTTTTTTTTCTTTTTCCGCTAGTGGTGTATTATTTTACAAAATAAGTGCACCCTTCTTTCTTTCATTGGTTCCACTCAAAAGTCACCCCACACTTAGTCCCTTCTTACTTCTTTTAGCGCTCATCTAACAATTAAAGTGCTTTAAGAGGTAAAAGGATCAAAACAATGTCAATTAAGAATAAAAAGGGTATAGGCTTGTAATGTGGGTACCAAATAAAAGGTCTACAGGCTCAAAAGGGTTAACTAGGGATAGATTTTATTTGTGATAAGCAATAAGCTCAAAAAGATCAAAGAAAGCCTAAAATCATTTTTCAAACCGAGCATCACCTAAAATTTCGCTTCAACTCACATACCGGGCAAGTTCTAGACACAAGTACAATACATGGACAACACAAAAACCTCACCACACATGGCACATGACTCACTAAGGACGATCACATTCCGACTCTCAAGCAATGCAAGTATTCACGGAGCCACGAGATATTGAGCATGAAGCGCAAAGTGAACACAAGTCAAGAAAACGAGAAATAGGTGCCACAAAACATGCTATCCAATTTATAAAGGCTTCATGATCAATTTTAAAACATAGGAAAGGCACTACACATGCCAAAACCTGAACATGCTACTATCAAACAAGTCAAGAACCCCTATGAATCTCATATTTCTTCCTCTATTTATTTTCTAAACTCTAATCTATTCTCAAAGGAAAGAAAGAAAAAAATTAAATTTTTTTTACTACCCGGTTCAAAATACATCCCATGGAAAAGAACCGATGCACAAAGAAAAACCACAGGGGATTATTACTACCTACACAAAAATTTTACTAATTACTCAAGGCTACTACTCTAAATTTTTTTTTTTTTTTGTTTTCTATCAATCTCCTAATACTAACACTAATTTCAAGAATCAACTGAGAGTTACTCCATATAGATGAATTTACTGCTATTACATGCCATTAATCCAGTGAATGTTACAGCCCCCAACAGTCAAATTGTAACAGTTTAGTACATTCATCCATACAAAAAATATGAATAATCCCCACCCCACACTTAGACTGTGCGTTGTCCCCAATACACACAAAGAAGGTAAAGTAGGGTGAGAAGAAACTCCCTCAAGTCAAGGTGGACGGCTCATCCGCAGTCTGTGGAAGAGCATTTGTATCCATGGCATTCATCAAGACCCCCTCCGGCCTTGCAACATCATCCTCACGCATAGGGAGAGCTGTCATTGTCCTATCATCACCAACTGGAGCTGATTCTGTAGCAGGTGGTACATCGACCTCAGTAGGCCTGGTGTGTGGAGCCTCAGGGACTATAGGAGGAACAGGAGTGGATGGTCCGACAGTGGACGATGCAATCAGCTGTGAGATGTCTATATCTGCACGTTGAACCAGAGCTCTGAGAAGTAATGATATCTCCCTCATCATAGTTTCCTGCTCAGTCTGGACTCGACTTAGATCCGCACGAGTCTGGCTCAACTCATCCCTGGTGGCACTCAACTCAACACGAGTCGCTATCAACTCAGCCCGGTTCTCTTGCATATCTGCCTGCATCTGCTCAAATAACTGTTGAATGTTGAGCTTAGAAGACCTTCCCTTGTTCGGCTCTAGAACATGAGTGACATCGTATGGTCCTGGAGCTTTAGCCTCAATGTCATCATTCTCCTTGTCCCATAGTACTCCCATCTCTGTCAAGAAAGCCGATAGGGTATTTGCAAAGAACAGCCTCCACTTGTAATTCATCCTGGTGCGCTGCATTTGCTCATGCATGATGGCTCCTAAGTTGAGCGGTATCCCCTCCAATAAAGCATACAATACTAGTGCGCGGTGACGAGGGACATCAGTTTTGTGTTGGCATGGCATCAGGCGGTTGCATATGAAATTTAGAGCCACACGTGCTAACGCACTCATGAATTCCTTAGCTATAGAATGGTACTCCATACTCCCATGCTTCCAATCTGCATCCTTCCTGGTAGGGCATAGGACAGACTTAATGTGTGCATAATCTGGTGTTTTGCATATGGAGTCAAACCTATCTGTTAGTGTGTGTGGCACCCCTAAGAAATTATTCAGAGCTTCAGCTGACACATTAATATCTACCCCTCTTACTCTCACAATGTTGCCCCTGGCGTGACGCCAATTGGCGTAAAGCTCTCTAACAATAGTGAGGTTGGCTTTGCCGTGACCCTTCAAGATGGGTCCCCATTGTTGCACCTCGCGAATTGATTTCAGAAACTCTGGGTACTTTTTCTTAAGTGTTCCGATGTTGATCGGCTTTTCTGGAATGTACTTCTTTGAACCCAGTATCTTATTATAGGCTCGGAATGCCTTCTCATTAACAAAGTTCTTCTCCCAGGCAACTCGGTCTATGGGTTCACCCTCATCTTCATCACTCATGTCGACATGTAGAAGGTCATTATCCGAATCGGATTCGGATTCAGATTCTGCAGTAATCTTCTCCTTTCCCTTATCAGTCGGATCACTCTTTTTGGAGGCTTTTCTCTGGTATGTCACAGGCTCTCTTATCTCTATCCCTTTGCTTGGTGGATTTAATGATGTTTTTGTAATACCCTTCTTCACTGTCCTCCTGACTAACGGTTCCTCTTCTTCTTGCTCTGAATCATCACTTAACTGCCTAGGCTGCAGTTCCTTTTCCTTCTCCGTCCGCTTCCTTTTTTTCTGTGGATTTGGGGCACCTGCTGCCTTTCCGGTAGGCTTTTTGGGCGGTTGTTTGTTATTATCTTTGTCTTGTTGCTTGGACGGTTTACTCGTTGCTGCCATTTTACGAACCTAAGTACCTGCAATGCAAAGAAATCAACGATTAGCGTATAAAACAGTGAAGTTCAGCTCTAAAGCAGTTGCAACAGCTTGCACTTCCAATTATTCGCAGAGTCATGCCATTCAATACTTCATGAAACTACAGCTCATGGCTTTCAGCAGGGATGTGGTAGCTCTCTTCGAATTTTACAAATAAGCATTGCGCTATATAGATATCATTATGCCCAACATGAGGTTTATCCGAGCGACGCTCACTAACCATGTTCAATTTCACATAGCACCTCACTCGACCCCACACTTATTCTCACGACATATCATTACGCATAGCGCTCACACAATGTAAATCGAGTAACACTTTATAATTCAAGATGTCTAGCATGTGCCGGATGTTCAATTCATTTAGACAATATATCATAAGCTCAAAACATTGCTGTACACTATCAACACAAACAACCTCACACTTATACACAAGCATATACCAATGTTGCTCGGTTACTCAGACTTCACCGGCGCCCAAATTTACCTCACGGTCAATTCATCGAACATGTGATATGCAATAGTTGTGCCTAGTTCATTCTATCAGTTGGGTAATGCGACTACCCTCCCCAAAATTAACAAGATGAAGGGAATTATAGTTTATCATCTCGCAACCATTACAACTAACAAGAACGACAGCCCTAAACCTCAGGCTTTTTCAGTCCCTCTCTTAATCACATGTGTGATATTTGAAATAGGCAAAACCTAACTTGTTGCTACCATTGAGAGAGGGAAGAGAGGAGAATTAGGAGAGAAGAAAAAGAAAGAACAAAGAAGATGATGCGTACCTGTCGCGTTTGGATGCGTCGCAATTGGGATTAAAGAAAGAACGAGGAAGACGGGCTTTTTTATGTTAGGGTGTCGTGTTTGTTTTTATGTTTGAATTTTGTTTTTGGCCTAAGATGTGTTAAAATATAGCACTTACCTGTGCGTGCGAGCTTGGACGCGACGCATCCCCTCTGCTTTCTCCAAAAATTGGTTGGACGCGACGCGGACGCGATAGACAGACTTCACTGCCTTGAGCAATTAGTCCATCAATGTTTTCATGCTGAGGGGGATGCGACGCATCCCCTCTTCTTTCCCATATCTTAAAGCCGATTTTTTTTGTTTTTTTTTTATATACATACAAGATCTAATTCCTACAAAACTATGAACTAACTAACTTGGGTGGTTTCCCAAGAAGCGCCTGATTTAACGTCGCGGCACGACGCAACACGTTCTTCATGCCTCCACTAAATCCATCGAGGTCTTGTGACGTGCAATGTCACCACCTCAATAGTGTTTTACTCTCTGGCCATTTACCAAGAATGTCGCATTGGAACCTGTATCATGCAATTCTACCGCACCATGAGGTTTCACACTAACCACTTCAAACGGACCCGACCATCGAGATTTAAGCTTTCCTGGAAAAAGCTTTAGCCTTGAATTAAACAAGAGAACTTCTTGACCTGGCTCAAACTCACGATGTTGGATGTGCTTATCATGCCACCTTTTGGTCTTTTCTTTATACAATTTGGCATTTTCATACGCATGCAATCGAAACTCATCAAGCTCGTTGAGTTGTAGCAATCTCTTCTCACCGGCCAAGTCCATCTCCATATTTAGCTTTTTAATCGCCCAATATGCTTTGTGTTCAAGCTCGACGGGCAAATGGCATGCCTTCCCATAAACCAACCTGTACGGAGATGTACCTATGGGGGTCTTGTATGCAGTGCGATACGCCCATAATGCGTCATCTAGCTTCCCGGCCCAGTCCTTTCTATTCCCACTTACTGTTTTTTCCAAAATCTGCTTTATCTCTCTGTTGGAAACTTCTACTTGACCACTCGTTGGGGATGATAGGCAGTGGAAACCTTGTGCTTAACTCCATATTTTGCAAGAATATTGTTCAGCAATTTGTTACAAAAGTGAGTTTCCCCGTCGCTTATCAACACTCTTGGAGTCCCAAAACGTGTGAAGATGTGCTTCTTTACAAAGCTTACCACTACCTTTGCGTCATTAGTAGGAAGAGCAATGGCCTCCACCCACTTAGAAACATAGTCGACCGCCACCAAGATGTACCTGTGCCCATTAGAATATGGGAATGGTCCCATGAAATCAATCCCCCAAATATCAAAAAGTTCTACTGCCAGAATGTTTTGCAAGGGCATCTCGTGTTTCCTTGTGATAGTTCCGGTTCTTTGGCATCTATCACAATTTTTAACAAAGGCATGTGCATCCTTAAACAATTTTGGCCAATAAAAACCTGATTGTAGCACTTTTTGGGCGGTTCTATCCCCGCCATGATGACCTCCATATGGCGAAGCATGGCAGTCATGCAGTATAGCGTTCATCTCTTCCTCAGGAACACACCTTCTCACCAACTGATCTGCGCACTGCCTATATAAGAATGGCTCATCCCACATGTAGAGCCGTACATCATGTAAGAATCTTCTTCTATTGTCAAGTGTCAATTCTAGTGGTGTCACCCCACTTGCAATAAAATTCACATAATCTGCATACCATGGGGCTTCACCTGAGGTGACTGCTAATAATTGCTCATCAGGAAATATTTCTTTGATTGATCCTCCTTCAGCTACATGGTTCTGACTTTCTAATCTGGACAAATGATCAGCCACTTGATTTTCTGTCCCTTTTCGATCTCGGATCTCTAAGTCAAATTCTTGCAAGAGGAGGACCCAACGAATCAGCCTCGGCTTGGCGTCTTTCTTTTCAAACAAGTATCTGATAGCTGAATGATCTGTGTAGACGATGACTTTGGTTCCCACTAGATAGGATCTGAACTTGTCAAACACCCATACCACTGCAAGCAACTCCTTTTCAGTAACTGTATAATTCATCTGAGCTGGATTCATAGTTTTGCTCGCGTAATAAATGGAGTGAAAGATTTTATCCCTCCTTTGCCCCAAAACCGCTCCGATTGCTATGTCACTTGCATCGCACATCAACTCAAATGGTTGTGCCCAATCTGGGCCAATGATAATTGGTACAGTCACCAATCTTCCCTTCAGCTCCTCAAATACTTTCAGACATGCATTATCAAACTTGAAGGTGACATCTTTCTCTAGAAGCCTGCACAAAGGAGAAGAAATTTTCGAAAAATCTTTAATAAAACGACGATAAAAACCTGCATGACCCAAGAAACTGCGAATGCCTTTGACGGATGTCGGTGGGGGCAATTTCTCAATCGTCTCCACCTTTGCTTTATCCACCTGTAGACCATCTTTTGACACCTTGTGCCCCAAAACTATACCTTCACGTACCATGAAATGGCACTTTTCCCAGTTTAGCACCAAGTTCGTCTCTTCACACCTAGCAAGCACTTTATCAAGGTTCATCAAGCAATTATCAAAAGAACATCCAAACACAGAAAAATCGTCCATGAATACTTCTACAAATCTTTCAACCATGTCAGTAAAAATAGCCATCATACACCTTTGAAAAGTCGCAGGTGCATTACAAAGACCGAAGGGCATTCTCTTGAACGCATACGTGCCATAAGGACATGTAAATGTAGTTTTCTCTTGGTCCTCTGGGGCTATAGCAATCTGATTATACCCCGAATAACCGTCCAGGAAACAGTAGTATTCCTGGCCAGCTAACCTATCAAGCATTTGGTCAATAAAGGGAAGGGAAAAGTGGTCTTTCCGGGTGGCATTGTTCAATTTTCTATAATCTATGCAAATTCTCCATCCAGTGACAGTTCTTGTAGGAATTAAGTCATTATTTTCATTAACTACTACAGTCATCCCCCCTTTTTTCGGCACACATTGAACAGGGCTTACCCATTTACTATCAGAGATTGGAAATACAATACTTGCATCAAGCCACTTAATCACTTCTTTTCTTACCACTTCTTTCATGATTGGATTTAGTCGGCGTTGATGCTCTACACTTGGCTTGTGTCCGTCCTCCATGAGGATTTTGTGCATGCAGAAAGCTGGACTAATGCCTTTAATGTCAGACATTGTCCACCCAATTGCTCGCTTGTGCTCACGTAGCACCCTTAATAGCTTTTCTTCCTGCAATTTAGACAAGTGAGAAGAAACAATAACAGGTAAAGTGTCAGAACTACCCAAATAAGCATATTGAAGGTGAGGGGGTAGGGGTTTAAGCTCCAATTTTGGAGCTTCTTCAATTGACGGCTTTGGAGGGGGCCACTTGGCCTATTCAGGGGCTCAAACGGGTGTATTCCTTGCATGTAAGCACATGATGCATCTAGGATATGCATCATTTTTTCAACCTCATCATCTATCATCAAGCTATCAAACAACATGATTGCTTTTTCTAGAGAGTCCTCTAGATATACACTCGTGTCGAGAAGTTGCGCATCCACCTCCACAACAGATATCATAGAGAGCTCCTCATAGTGGCGGAGAAGTTGTATTGCTTTGTAGACATTGAAGACTGCTTCCTCGTTGTCCACCCTCATAATCATTTTCCCTTCCCTCACTTTAATTATTGTATCACCAGTAGCCAAGAGAGGTCGTCCCAATATGATTGGAACTTGTTCATCAGCCTCGGAATCTAGAATAATGAAGTCAGCTGGGAAGATAAATTTCCCAATTTGCAGCAGCACGTCTTCAATCACTCCTTCGGGGTAGGCTATGGACCTATCAGCTAATTGCAACATCACCGTGGTTGGTCTCGGAGCTCCCAGACCCAATTGTTTAAACAAGGACAAAGGCATCAGATTTATGCTTGCACCCAAATCACAAAGAGCACGACCCACATCAATATTACCGATTCGCACTGGAATGGTGAAGCTGCCAGGATCCTTAAGCTTTTGGGGAAGCTTGTTTTGGACCCTTGATGTGCACTCCTCAGTAAGTGCAACCGTCTCGAACTCAGTCAATTTCCTCTTGTGAGCCACTATATCTTTTATGTACTTAGCATACTTTGGAATTTCACGAAGTACATCCACTAATGGAATATTTAATTGAACCTGACTCAACATAGAGAGAAATTTGTTGAACATGCGATCGTCATTCTTTTTCTGCAATCTCTGGGGGAAAGGTGGTGGTGGCCTTGTAGCCTCCATTCGCTCTGAACTTGCATCATTTTCCTTTGACTCGTGTATTGCCTTAGGTGTCAGCTCCCCCTCAGGTATAGGTTTTTCCTTTCTCTTCTTTGGCACTTCCTCTAGTTCCCTCCCGTTTCTAAGTGTAACTGCATTAACTTGAGGGTTCTTCTCTGTATCACTGGGAAGAGAACCTGTAGGTCTAGTATTTTGATTTGCTGCTAACTGCCCCATTTGCCTCTCAAGATTTCTGAAATCGGTCCTGAGCTGTTGATTGTCTAGCAACAACTTTTTCAGCAAGTCATTCGTACTCTCGTCTATTTGTTGGGGTGGCTTCTGAGGCTGATTAAAATTTCCTTGAGGCCTATACTGATTCTGATTCTGTTGATTTCCGCCCCATGAGAAGTTAGGATGATTCCTCCAATTTGGATTGTAAGTGTTCCCATATTGTGCATGTTGATTCATAGGGCCTCTGTTTTGTTGCCCCACATAGTATATAGATTCAGGATTCGTGGGGCACATGTCACTCATATGACTGTCACCACATATTTCGCAACAAATAGACATCTGTTGTACATGTTGCATTTGTTGTGTTGTCATTCAGTTCATCTGATTCGCCAGCTTTGCAATATCTGCTCTCATGGCTGAGAAGTCATCAAGCTCAATCAACCCGGCTGACTTCTGTTTAATTGCTCTTCTTGCATCCCCATCTCCTTGCCAATTATGGTCATTGGCAGTGAAGTTATTTAGCAAGAGTTGTATTTCACTATACGGCCTCGCCATGCAACTACCCCCACAAGCTGAGTCAAGATTCATCTTTGATGCTTCATCTAACCCATCAACAAAAGTGTGACCCAATACCTCATCAGTCTGACAATGATGCGGGCAGTCTCTGAGTAGCTTCTTGTATCTTTCCCAAGCTTGACGAAGTGTCTCGCCATCCCGTTGTTGGAACCCAAGAATTTGGCTTCTCAGCGATTTTGTCTTCTTAGTAGGGAAAAACTTGATTAGAAATTTCCTTGCTAAATCATCCCAAGTGTGGATTGAGTTTGCGGGCTCCTTTTGCAACCATTCCTTAGCTTCCCCCAACAGTGAAAAGGGAAATAGTGTCAGCCTGACATAGTCCTTGGAAACGTTCGGATAATTGTAAGTGTCCGTAATTTCCAAGAAGTTCTGAATGTGCCTCTGCGGGTCCTCATGAGATAGACCCACATATTGTCCTGTGGACTGAATCAGCTGTACCATGTACTGTTTGAGTTCAAAATGCCCAGTGATATCAGGCTTCACAATAGCCTGAGTCATATTCGCAAGATTGGGCCTTGCGGCTTCAATCACCGGACGCTCTTCATTACCTGCCATCTCTATTGGCTGTGGTTGAACTACGATGTCCAACTCTCTTTCTATTCTCGTTCTAGCTTCGACTTCCTTTCTCACTCTATGAAGTGTTCGTTCAATTTCTGGATCAAAAGGAAGTAGGTTGTTTGCACTTCTACTCCTCCGCATTCAAGAGAAGAGCCTGTGAATACAAACAAGGCAAACTGAAAATTAAAACTTGAACAAATAAGTAATAACAGCTTAACTCAGTCAAGTAGCTAATTTTTAGGTCCCCGGCAACGGCGCCAAAAACTTGTTGGGACCAAACACACTCACGCAAGTATATGTGGTCGTCAAGTAATAGAGTAGTGAATAGAGTATCGTTCCCACGAGGACTTATGATTAACTTTTGACTAATTCAAACTCAAATAGCTTATCGATTCAAGCGATTTCTTATAAAATAGATAATTGTCTAATTTACTACCTAAAGACTATCAAGTAATGGAATACCAGAAATCAACACAACACTTAAATAGTTTTAAATAACAATCAATGGGAGATAATATTCCAGGGTCACGGGTTATTTAACAATCATGTTGCATTCTTAGCTTAAAATAACTAATTGATTTATCTGGATTGTTGGTTGACAGGGTTGATATTACTCATAAGAATCTGTCGAGCCCTTACTCGCCTATTCAAGCTAACTTAATACCTATATGTCTATGGAATTAAATTTAACAAGAACGCATTTACAATTCCTGTATTGCAACCGAGCAAGGCAATTAGGTATATGTCTATCCCAATTTCAAATCCTTTTCCCGATGCCCGGGTTTAAGAACTTGCTCTATTTAATTCTATATGCAATCTAGAGTTCCCACTTTCGAGTTCAACTCTAGATTCGTAGATAGTATTTCACTGTTAGCTACTCAGCAAAATAATTAAAAACAGAATTAAATAAACAACCCAATATGATAAAATCAACTTCGTCAAATTAAACTTCAAACATCAACATTCATGTATACCCATGACCCTAGAACAATAGGGTTCTTAGCCACTCATATTCAGGCAATCATCAAAATTTCACAAGAGTGCATAAGAATCAATAAAAGAAAGAGAGAATAGGAACTCAAGACGAATTCTGTGGTTTTAGAACTTTGTTGTGCCTTTTTCCTCTTCTCCAATATGTTAGATAACCTAAAGGAGGCGTTTTTTGGCTTATATATTGCGTACAAAAGTCGTGGGCCAAAGCTCTCCTATTCCTAGTCCAAATCGGCTTCAGGGATTGATGCTAAGGTGGATGCGACGCATCCACCTCGTCCTCCATTTCTCAGCTTTGCATGCGAGGGTGGATGCGACGCATCCACCTCGTCCTCCACTTCTCAGCTTTGCCCAGGTGCGGATGCTAAGGCGGATGCTATGGGCCGACTTCACTGCTAAGGGTGCACGAAATCTGATCTTTTTCTAGATTGGATGCGACGCATCCAATCTCTCTTCCTCTACCTAGAGCACCTTTTCTTCATATTTTTGCACTCCAAACACCCTAATTCACCACACACAACTCAATTAGTCATAAAACCAATAATTAAACCATGTTGGGCATTTTAAAGATCAAATAACATCAAGAAGCGGTTAAAACATGGGTAAAGTAACATCAACACATATCGAAATATGCCAAACATCACTACCCCACACTTAAACCTTTGTTCGTCCTCGAACAAACCATCATATAGTAGACGAAACAAAATTAAGCTGCGAAGGTGGATGCGACGCATCCACCTTGTCCTCTATTTCTTAGCTTTGCATGCGAGGGTGGATGCGATGCATCCACCTCGTCCTCCACTTCTCAGCTTTGCCCAGGTACGGATGCTAAGGCGGATGCTATGGGCCGACTTCACTGCTAAGGGTGTACGAAATCTGATCTTTTTCTAGATTGGATGCGACGCATCCAATCTCTCTTCCTCTACCTAGAGCACCTTTTCTTCATATTTTTGCACTCCAAACACCCTAATTCACCACACACAACTCAATTAGTCATAAAACCAATAATTAAACCATGTTGGGCATTTTAAAGATCAAATAACATCAAGAAGCGGTTAAAACATGGGTAAAGTAACATCAACACATATCGAAATATGCCAAACATCAGCGTTCGGCCCGCTCCACAAGAAAGGAGGACATTTTCTTATGTGCCTCCGGAAGGAGAGTATATTTATTATAAGATAAATTCGGGAGGAAGAACAATTTCTCTTAATAATTAATTAATTTAAATAGAAAATTAAGTATATGAGATTTCCATCCTTTAATATTTTTAGCTAACAGTTCACAATATATATATATATATATATATATATATATATATATATATCAAATAATATTAATTAAATAAAGAATACAATTTACACATGTAATTCATGCTTTGAGTCCTAAACTATCCGGATTTTAGCATTAATAGTAGCTACGCACGGACTCTCGTCACCTCGTGCCTACGTAGCCCCCACAATTAGCAACAATTATTTAATTTTAATCATCTATGAGCTAATTCCCCCCCTCACAAGATTAGACAAGAGACTTACCTCGTCTTGCTCTAATTTAATCCACTAGAAGGTCTTTTCCACGATTATCCAACTCTGTCTAACTCAAATCTAGCCAAAATAATTCGACACAATCACTAAAAATTATAGAAATCAATTCTATAAGAAAATACTACATTTTTAATAAAAATTCCAAAATTAATTAAAAATTCGTCTGTGGGGACCACATCTCGGAATCCGACAAAAGTTACGAAATCCGATAACCCATTAAATTATGAGTCCACCCATACCGGTTTCACTCAAATCCGACTCCGAATCGATACCGAAATCTCAAAAATTCGTTTCTATGAGATTTCTAAAAATTTCTCAAATTTCAATCTCAAAACACTAATTAAATAATGAGAACAATGATATATTTATGTTTATAGACCAAATCCAAGTTAGAATCACTTACCCCAATGTCTTTTCCTTGAAAATCTATCAAAAATCGCCTCCACTCAAGCTCCAATTTGTTAAAAATGGCGAATGGGACAAATGCCCTCTTTTATAATTTTGCCCAGGCAGCCCTCGGTCCATGGCCTCGATCCTCGGCCTTGATTTTGGGCCAAAATTTCCACCAAAAAGGAAAAGAAATTGCAGCAGCTGTTTTAAGTCTAACTTTTTATCCGTTAACCATCCGAAACTCACCCGAGACCCTCGGGACCTCAACCAAATATACCAACAAGTCCTAAAACATCATACGAACTTATTTGATATCTCAAATCACATAAAACGATGCTAAAACCATGAATTATGCTCCCATTCAAGCTTAATGAAATTTAAAATTTCCAACTTCTACATTTGATGTCGAAACCTATCAAATCAACTCTGTTTGACCTCAAATTTTACACACAAGTCATAAATGAGATAACTGAGCTATGACAATTTTTGGAACTGAATTCGGATTCCGGTATCAAAAAGTCAATTCCTCGGTCAAACTTCCAAACTTAAATTCTTGTTTTTAGCCATTTCAAGCCTAATTTAACTACGGACTTTCAAATAAAATTCCGAACACGCTCCTAAGTCCAAAATCACCATACGGAGCTGTTGGAATCATCAAAATTCTATTACGGGGTCGTTTTCATATAATTAGACATCCGATCACTATTTGAACTTAAACATTTTAATATTTTATCAAAATTCCATATCTCGGGCTAGGGACCTCGGAATTTGATTCCGGGCATACGCCGAAATCCCAAATCACAATACGGACCTACCGGAACTGTCAAAATACTGACCCGAGTCCGTTTGCTCAAAATATTGACCAAAGTCAACTCAGTTGAGTTTTAAAGCTCTAATTCACATTTTAATCCATTTTTCAAATAAAAACTTTGCAAAAAAATTTACGGATTGCGCACGCAAGTCGAGGAGTGATAAATAGTACTATTCGAGGTCTTACAACATATAATTAATTATTAAATTTAAAAATAATATTTTGGGTCATCATAAAATCCCAGAGTTACGCGATCGCATCCCTTTCATGCAATCGCGTAGAACAAAACTCAGCAGCCCCAATTAACCCTACGCGATCGCGGATATCCACACACGATCGCGAAGAACAAAACTCCACTGCCAACTAAGCCTACGCGATTGTGTCCCAATCTTCGCGATCGCGAAGAAGGTTTGAAATACCAGAAATCAGCAGCTACCAGCAGTGCAAAAATGAAGGAAAATAATTTGAATACCATCCGAAACATGCCCGAGCCGCTCGGGACCTCAACCAAATATACCAACAAGTCCTAAAACATCATACGAACATAGTCGAGTCTTCAAATCACATGCAACAACACTAAAAACGTGAATCATACCCCAATTCAAGCCTAATGAACTTTGAAATTTTCAATTTCTACAAAACGACGCCGAAACCTATCAAATCACGTCCGATTGACCTCAAATTTTGCACACACGTCATAAATGACATAACCGACCTATTAAAATTTTCAGAATCGGATTTTGACCCCGATATCAAAAAGTCAACCCCTCGGTCAAACTTCCCGAAAATTCAACTTTCGCCATTTCAGGCCTAATTCCACTACGGACCTCTAAATAATTTTTCGGGCACGCTCGTAAGTCCAAATTTATCATACGGAGCTATTGAAATCATGAGAATTCAAATGCGAGGTCGTTTACACATAAGTCCACATCTGGTCAACTTATTTTTCTAACTTAAAATTTTAATTATGAGACTAAGTGTCTTATTTCACTCCGAATTTTTTTCGGACCCGAACCAACTAACCCGGTAAGTCATAATATAACTGTAAAGCATACATTGAGCAGTAAATGGGAGAATGGGATAATAATACTCAAAATGACCGGCCGGGTCGTTACAGATTATAAGAGCATAATGAAAATACTTTGGTATATTGGGCAATTATATTTTCATAATTTAAGCTAAAGGCTTGGTTCGATATGATTTGCTTTCATATAGTTCATCTTATTCAGATTCTCGAGTTAATCCGATAACACGTTTATTACATGAAATCGATTAAACTAATTTCTTCCATCATATGATGTAGGGAAGATTTAGTGCCCGTTTGGCCATAAAAGAATTTAACATTTTTCCGATTTTTATTTTATTTTTTCACGAAATCAGTATTTGGACATAAAATTTTAATTTTCACTTGAAGATGAATTTCATAATTTTTCAAAAATTTTAAAAACTCCAAAAAGTTATTTTTCAAAATGTTAACTTCACATCACTCACAAAATTCAAAAAACAGCCCATAATTATATGCATGTCCAAACACAACTCTAATTTTCAAATACCATTTTTACTTTTTTTTTAGGAATTTTACAATTATTATGTCCAAACGCTCACTTAGGTCTCCAGTTTATTAGAAATGAAATAAATGCACATAACCACAATTCAACATGTCCACCAGATTGTGGTAGTTCTTGATTCAACTTAAAGTGTAACACCATACGTGTTTGATTGATAATGTTCTTAAGGATATTTTTTTTCTCATTTGTTCCTCGAGGAAGGTTGATTGATTTTACTCACTGTTGATTTTCTCCTTTTATTCATTTTATTATGAGCTTCAATATACTATTATGCCTGAAGTCAGCTATGCAAACCATAATTTCTATGTAATTCTTGTATCGTTTGGCATAACTTTTGATTTTTTTTCCTTTTCATTTGATTGTGTTTTTATTTTTGGTGTGAGACAGAGGAAACAGGGGAATAAAAAAAAATAAGGAAGAAGAGCAGCTATAAAAGCATTGATAATATGAGGCGTTCTGAATAGTTTACATATATAGAACACACAAGAGACTTCACTATTCATTTATCTATTCATAATGTAAGGCCTTCTGAACAGTTTACATTGTTGATTTAACCATTTTTTAAAAATCTGTAAATAGTACTTCATATCATGGATTATAAAGCCCAAGCAGATTAAATTGAAAAATAATAATCATTATTTAATGGAGAAGCAAGCGATGAATTCTTGCTTTTATTTTTACATCGTACAAGTTCTCTATTATATATTTAAGAGATCTTTCTCTTGTCTACATTTGAATTGTGCAATAATTTATTTTCATATTTTGTACTTGAGAGGCTTTTATATGTGACTTAATTTATAATTTTTGTACACATTGGTTAAACTATTGCAAATTATAATAGAAATTCAATATTATTTTTCTTTCTATGAGTCTTTGTTGCAGTTCAGCATTTTTATCCATTTCACAGATGATCTATCTATATTCAAGAAATTCATTTTTTTTATATGTATCTTCTTAAGATAGTGAGGATGATATTGGGATATATCTTTTTGTTTGAATTTATTGTGAATATTTGTGGTTTAGTGTGGATTCTTAGGTTCTTTTGTTCAATGCGTTATGTAATGTTTCTCCTTTTCAACTTTTTTTTTTTTTCATTAGTAAGTGAATTTGAATCTTTTTCCCCTCCTTTTTTTTTTTTTTTTTTTTTGTGATCAGTGAGTTATGTAATAGGTTTTTCCCCAAATATAATAGTAGTTATGTATATAGGGGAACAGATCGAAGAGAGTTGGAGATTGGGAAAAAGAAAAGGTGGTGGGTGAAGTGGTGGAGAGGTAAATCTTTTACTTTCTTCGCTGAACTATTCTTCAAAGCCAATATTTATCGAGTTATTATTTTTAAATATTTTATTATGGTTAAAATTATAAATACTTCAATTTGTACTCTTTTTGCTCTCACCCCAACCATATACTTATTCTACTTGTTTTTTTTTTTTTTTCTATCTTTAATTTTCTTTTTGGCATGATTTAGTGATGGGGGACGATATAAAGTCATTACATAGGAATTGTTTTCTAATCCCATAATTAGTAGTTATATTTTCTAATCCAAGTTGTTATGTCTATCAATGTGTTAATATTTAGTTTTTCAATTAAATGAACATTGTATTTATCTCGGCATCAATTTCTATTACGCATAATTTATTTTTACTTTATAAATTTTTTATTGATAGACGTATAATACACGTGCAACGCACGTACACTAAGACTAGTGAATATAAAAATCGACCAAATACTTTTAATTGATAAGAACAACTCTTCGAAGCTCAAAAATTTAGTTGATGACTATATGAAACGTTGTTATGATTTATTTTCACAAAATAAAAATTTAAACAAAATAGAAAAACATAGAATGTAAAAATAAAAACATATAATGTTCAAGAAGTGATTTCCTAGTAGAAAGGAAATCTGTAAGCGATAATCTAAGGTCTACTGGCTCCCCTCCCCCTCCCCCCCAACAACTATTAGAATAAGTATACTGTAGTTGTATCATAATTAAAGTGAATCGTGTATATAAGGTAAACTCTTTATTGATTTTTAATTTTTTTTTTCAAGAGTTTACATAAGGAAAGATATAATAAATAAAATTTTAGTTGATGTAAAAGTCCTAAATATTAGGAAGATAAATAAAATGACAATTTTATTCAATGTAAAACCTATTACTAAAGGGTAAAAAAGACGAACGATATTTCACTGCTATTAATATACTAGTTTTAATGTACGCGCGTTGCGCGTGTATCCTGTCATAATGATTATTTTTTTTAAGAAATAAGATCGCATTAATATTATATTAAATATTTTGCTTGAGTTATAAAATAAAAGTGTAAGATATGTTAATGTAGATAAATAGATTACGGATTTTTAACTGGCGAATTTTTTACTTTGATATAATCTAAGTGTAAAATATAAAATAAAAAGTTTAAGATATATAGCTCGTCCCAAATTTGAAATATTAATTGTAGTTACACTTTTATCAAATGCATTACAAAATTTTATTTTTAAGTAAATGGTAAAGAATCATTGACTATTTTATTTTTGTTATCTTCATACTTGTTGGACATTAGTGCTATTTAACGTTCGTGGACCACTTTTCGCTCACTCTCTTTTTTATTTATATTCTAAAATATTTTCTTTGTTATTATAGTTGTTGAGCTTAGTATTAAGATATTTACCTATCTATGACTTCAATATAGAGTAAATATGTGATATATATATATATATATATATATATATATATATATATATATATATATAACAACTCGATCGTTCGCTTTGAGAGTAATAGCCCCGATCCCCTATTTAATGTTTCCCCCTTACCTTTTTCTGCTTAGGTGACTTGCCGGAATGTTTTGTTTTTGGTTTCGGAGTGTTTTGGGATACTTAGTCCCTAAATGGAGGTTTAAACCTTAGGATTTGGACCGTAGTCGGAACTGTGTGAAGACGACTCCAAAATGGAGTTCTGACGGTTCTGTTAGCTCCGTTAGGTGATTTTGGACTTAGGGATGTGTCCAGATTGTGTTTTAGAGGTCTGTAGCTTATTTAGGCTTGAATTGGCGAGAATCAAATTTTTGGAGTTTTGTACCGGTAGTGAAATTTTAGATATCGGGGGTCGGATTCAGATTTCGAAAGTTGAAATAGGTCCGTAATGTTAAATATGACTTGTGTGCAAAATTTGGGGTCAATCGGATGTGGTTTGGTTAGTTTCAGCGTCGGTTGTCGAATTTAAAAATTTTAAGTTCTTTAAGTTTGAATTGGAGGATGATTTGTGATTTTAGCGTTAGTTGATGTAATTTGAGGACTCGACTTAGTTCGTATGGTATTTTATGATTGGTTGGTATATTTGATCGAGGTCCCGGGGGCCTTGGGTGAGTTTCTGGTGCTTAACGGGTGAAAGGTTGGACTTAGAAGAATTTTGAAGTTGCTGGTTCTAGTGTTTTCGCACCTGCGGTGAGAAGTCCGCAGGTGCGGCCTCGTAGAAGTGAGCCAAGGGACGCAAGTGCGGTTTGGAAGGAAGAGTCCAGAGGTTGCAGGTGCGGAGGTATAACTGCATCTGCGCATCCGCAGATGCGGAAGATGGAGCGCAGAAGCGGAAGGGCCAGGGCGTGAGGGATTGTAGAAGCGGAAATATTCTGCAGGAGTGAGCGCGCAGGTGCGGCCCATTGCTCGTAGATGCGGACCCAATCCCCTTACGTCATTTCCGCACCTGCGATGGAAATTTCGCAGGTGCGGCGTCGCAGGTGCGGCATCGCAGGTGCGACTATGGATCGCAAGTGCGAGATTTCTGGACAGAATACTTAAATGCAAGTGTTCGCGATTTTTGCTCATTTTCAACATTTTGAGCTCGGGTTTGGCGATTTCTTGCGAGCATTTTGAGGGGTTTCTTGAGGTAAGTCCCTTGTGCTTATTTTTTATCAATAATCTTGCTTCCCCATATATTTTTCCCACCTAGTTAGTGTGCATTTAAGGTGGAGATTGAGAATTGGAAGTTAGGGATTTAAAAGTTTGATTTGTGGATTTGGAGGATCATTTGGTGTCTGATTTTAGTAAATTTGATATGGTTAGACTCGTGAATGAACGGGCTTTCGGATGTTTTGACTTTTACCTGATTCCGAGAAGTGGGCCCACGTGCAATTTTTGAGCTAATTTCGGAATTTTCGTTAAAGTGTTGTTTTCGTTAATTAGATGAGTCTAATATTGTTGTATTTATGATATGTAATTGCTTTTGGCTAGATTTGGGCCATTCGGAGCCGGATATTCGTGGGAAAGGTATTGTGACCGATTAATTGAGCTTGACTCGAGGTAAGTGGCTTGCCTAACTTTGTGTGGGGGAAATTTCCTTAAGATTTGGAACTATTGTGATATGTGAGCGACGTGTACGTGAGGTGACGAGTACGTACACAGGCTAGTTGTGGTAAAACCAGATTTTCTTACTAAGCAGCAATATGTTTTTCTGTTATTTTGAGTTATACCATTTTAATGAGTACTAATCTATTTTCATTCTTAATTGAGTTATTCCAATATATGTAGCTATCATGTTTAGTCTAATACAACATGTCTACGTGTCTTAATTGTTTATGTGAATTCTGTGCAGCATGCTTAGTGAATTTTCTGCTTTTTCCCTGACTGGTACTTAGTCTAAATTGTAAGAATTTCATGATGTAGTTGTATTTTTATCGTTCGCGCTGCATATTTACTTTGAAACTACGGAACGGTATTTCGGGAGATCCTCCTATACTGCATATTTACTTTGGGACTACGAAACGGTATTTCGGGAGATTCCCCTATAATGCATATTTATTTTGGGACTACAGAACGGTATTCCAGGAGATCCCCTTGTACTGCATATTTACTTTGGGACTACAGAACGATATTCCGGGAGATCCCCCATGTACTGCATATTTACTTTGGGACTACGGAACGGTATTCTGGGAGATTCCCCTGCACATTTACGTTAGGGACTACGAGACAGTATCTCGGGAGATCCCCTGTTGTATTTTTTGTGTACTGAGCTGTTACCTTTTATGATTTTATTGTTGTTAAATTTCAGCCTTTATTTTATTGCGGTATTATAGTATATATTGTTTTTAATATATATTTTCCAGTAGGGCCCTGACCTGACCTCGTCACTACTCGACCGAGGTTAGACTTGGCACTTACTGGGTACCGATTATGGTGTACTCATGCTACTCTCTGCACATGTTTTTCGTGTGCAGATCCAGGTGCACCTTATCAGCCGCACTATGAGTAAGCTGGGATAGCTTTGGAGACTTCAAGGTATATCTGCCGCGTCCGCAAACCTCGGAGTCCCCTTCTACTCTTTCTCATGTCCATTATCTTCTGTATTTTCCTTGTTAGATTCTGATGTATAGAGATACTAAATTTTTCCTTCTGTAGTTTGTTATTCATGATGCTCCGGGTTTTGGGATTTGTTGTGTATTTTTGAATAGTTGGTTAAATTTATATTTTTATTTAATTATTCCGCAAAAATGTTAGTCTTACCTAGTTGTAGATACTAGGTGTCGTCACGACGTCACACAGAGGGGAAATTGGGTCGTGACAAGTTGGTATCAGAGCCCTAGGTTCATAGGTGTCTCGAGTCACAAACCGGTTTAGTAGAGTCTCGGGGATCGGTATGGAGACGTCTGTACTTTTCTTCGGGAGGCTATGGAACTGTTAGGAAAATTTCACTACTTTGATTTCTTGTCGTGCGAAAATTGTTGACTTCAAAGATTCTAAACTTCTGTATTCTATTCTCTCACAAATGGTGAGGACACGTACAAGAGGATCTGATGACCAGGCACCCGCGCCCCCAGCTAGAGCCACGAGAGGTCTGGGCCGGGGTAGAGGCCAAGGACATCCACGTGGTGCAGCCAGAGCACCCGCACGAGCTGCTACAGTTTCTGAGCATGTTCTGAGCATGTTCAACACCTTCTGAGCATGTTCAACACCTTTCTGAGCATGTTCAATACCTTAGCTCAGGCTGGATTGATTCCACTTGCTCCTGCCACATCTCAGGCCGAGGGAGGAGCATAGACTCTCATCGCCGGTACTCTAGAGCAGCGGGTTCAGGTCGACCAGGTTCCAGAGGTTGTACCAATGCAGTCGGTAGCTCCAGCTCAGCCCGAGATTAGGGAAACAGCTTCTGAGGTGGAGCAGCTCAGACTTTAGAGGTACAAGAATTACCACCCACCTACCTTCAACGGATTGGCTACAGATGATGCTCAGGTTTTCTGGAAGAGTTTTATCGTATTCTCCATACTATGGGCGTAGCGAAGACGAGCGAGGTTTCTTTTACTACATTCCAGCTTAGAGGACCAGCCTATCAGTGGTGGCATGCTTATGAGTTGAGTAGTCCAGCTGAGGCAGCTTCACTTACATGGACTCAGTTCTCGGACATGTTTTTTTAGAGAATATGTCCCTCAGAGCCTCAGGGATTCATGGCGCACGGAGTTTGAGCAGTTGCGCCAGGGTGCTATGACCGTGACAGAGTATGCAGTCCGCTTCAGTGATTTGGCCCGACATGCACCGGCCTTAGTTACCACAATTCGAGAGAGGGTTCGATGGTTTATTGAGGGACTCCATCCCAGCATCCGGAGTAGTATGGCCAGGGAATTGGAGATAGATATTTCTTATCAGCAGGTTGTGAGTATTACCAGAAGATTTGAAGGCATGTATGCCCCGGATAGAGAGAAGAGGGAGGCCAAGAGGTCTTGAGAGGCTGGTTATTATTCTGGAGTTCGTACCCCAGTAGCTCGCCATGGTAGGGGTTATGTGAGTCACCCCGTCCATTCAGCTCTTCCTGCCGCCAGTGGTATTCCGGTCCCTTCTAGGCCCCAGGAGCCGTATTATGCATCGCTAGTATCTAGTGTGCCTCCTGCACGGGGTGTTGCTAGCGGCCAGTCCAGCAAAACTGCCCCTCGCCCTATGGTGAGGGATTGCCCTAGGATTAGGAGGGGTGTTCCTCCACAGACTTCTCATCCACAACATGCTCCACCAGGTCCTTGGGCTATGATTACAGCACCAACTGCCACCCCATCTGCTCAGCCAACTAGAGGTAGAGGTCCGGGAGGTAGAGGTCACCCTATAGGGGGAGGCCAGGCCACATATTATGCACTTCCTATTCGTACAGAGGCAGTTGCTTCTGATTCTGCCATTACAGGTATTGTTCCGGTCTGTCATAGAGATGTGTCGATATTATTTGACCCGGACTCTACATATTCTTATGTGTCCTCTTATTTTACCCCGTATTTGGGCGTATCTTGGGATTCTTTGAGTTCCCCTATTTATGTGTCTACTTATGTGGGAGATTCTCTTATTGTGGATCGCGTATATCGGTCATGTTTGATTGCTCTTAGTGGTTTTGAGACCAGAGCCGATTTATTATTGCTCAACATGGTGGACTTTGATATTATTTTGGGCATGGACTGGTTGTCGCCCCACTATGCTATTCTTGATTGTCACGCTAAGACCGTGATGCTGGCTATGCCAGATTTATCATGATTCGAGTGGAGAGGTACCTTAGAGTATACTTCCAGTAGAGTTGTTTCTTTTCTCAAAGCTCAACGAATGGTTGAGAAGTGGTGTGACACGTATCTAGCTTATGTGAGAGATGTCAGTATTGATACCCCTACAGTTGAGTCAGTTTCAGTAGTGAGGGACTTTCCAGATGTGTTTCCAGCTAATCTTCCGTGCATGCCGCCCGACAGAGATATTGATTTTTGCATTGACTTGTTGTCGGGAACTCATCCCATCTCTATTCCTCCATATCGTATGGCTCCTACTGAGTTAAAAGAGTTGAAGGGGCAATTACATGAATTTCTTGATAAGGGATTCATTCGGTCCAGTGTGTCACCTTGGGGTGCTCCTGTCTTATTTGTGAAGAAGAAAAATGGTTCTATACGGATGTGTATTAATTACCGCCAGTTGAATAAAGTCACAGTGAAGAACATGTATCCATTGACTCGTATTTATGACTTATTTGATCAATTACAGGGTGCCCGAGTATTTTCTAAGATTGACTTACGTTCAGGTTATCATCAGTTGAAGATTCGGGAGCCAGATATCCCGAAGACTGCTTTCAGGATCAGATATGGTCACTATGAGTTTCTTGTGATGTCTTTTGGGCTGACCAATGCCCCAACAACTTTTATGCACTTGATGCATAGTTTGTTCCGGCCCTATCTTGACTCATTCGTCATTGTGTTTATTGACGACATTCTGGTATACTCCCGGAGTCGGGAGGATCATGAGCAGCACCTGAGGACTGCACTTCAGACCTTGAGAGAAAAGAAGTTATATGCACAATTTTCAAAGTATGAGTTTTGTCTGGACTCAGTGGAATTCTTGGGTCATATAGTATCGAGTGAGGGGATCCAGGTGGATCCGAAGAAGATTAAAGTAGTGCAAAGTTGGCCCAAACCGTCCTCAGCTACATAGATCCGGAGTTTTCTTGGTTTGGAGGGGTATTACCGTCGATTTGTAGAGGGTTTCTCGTCTATTGCAGCACCTATGACCAGGCTGACCCAGAAGGGTGCTCCGTTCAGGTGGACAGAGGAATGTGAGGAGAGCTTTTAGAAGCTCAAGACAGCTTTGACTACATCCCAGTATTGGTATTACCTACAGGTTCGGGGTCTTATACTGTATATTGTGATGCATCACGGATTGGTCTCGGCGCGGTGTTAATGTAGGACGGTAGGGTGATTCCCTACGCGTCCAGACATCTGAAGGTGTACGAAAAGAACTATCCTGTCCACGACCTTGAGTTAGCAGCTATTGTTCACGCCTTGAAGATATGGCAACTTTATTTGTACGGTGTTCCTTGTGAGATTTACATCGATCATCGAAGTTTTCAGCATCTGTTTAAGCCGAAAGATCTTAACTTACATCAGTGGAGGTGGTTGGAGCTTCTTAAGGATTATGATATCACTATTTTGTACCACCCTAGGAAGGCTAATGTGGTGGCCGATGCGTTGAGCTGCCGGGCAGAGAGTTTGGGGAGTTTAGCATATCTACTAACAACAGAGAGGCCATTTGGAATTGGATGTTCAGGCCTTAGCCAGCTAGTTTGTGAGATAGGATATTTCTGAGCCGAGTCAAGTATTGGCTTGTATGGTCTCTCAATCTTCTCTTTATGATCGTATCAGGGAGCGTCAGTATGATGACCCACATCTGCTTGTCCTTAAGGACATGGTCCAGCACGGTGATACTAAGGAGGTCACTATTAGAGACGATTGTGCATTGAGGATGTAGGGCAGGCTATGTGTGCCTAATGTAGATGGTTTGCGTGAGTTGATTCTCCGGGAGGCTCACAGTTCGCGGTACTCTATTCATCTGGGTGCCGCAAAGATGTATCAGGACTTGAAACAGCATTACCGGTGGAGGAGAATGAAGAAGAACATAGTAGAGTATGTGGCTCGATGTCTGAATTGCCAGCAGGTAAAATATAAGCATCAGCGACCAGGTGGATTGCTTCAGAAGTTAGAGATTCCGGTGTGGAAATGGGAGCGTATCACTACGGATTTCATTGTTGGACTCCCACGGACTCAGCGGAGGTTTGATGCAGTTTGGGTGATTGTGGATAGGTTGACCAAGTCAGCTCATTTCATTCCTGTGATGACTACCTATTCTTCCGAGCAGCTAGCTCGAATCTACATCCGTGAGATCGTTAGGCTTCATGGCATACCAGTATCTATTATCTCTGACCTGGGTACGCAGTTTACATAATGGTACTAAAGAGTTGTACAATATGAGATGGGTACTTGGGTTGAGTTGAGCACAACATTTCACCCTCAAACAGACAGGCAGTCCGAGCGCACTATTCAGATATTAGAGGATATGCTTCGTATGTGCGTGATAGATTTTGGGGGTGCTTGGGACCAGTTCTTGCCACTTGCGGAGTTTGCTTACAACAATAGTTATCAGTCCAACATTCAGATGGAACCATATGAGGCTCTGTATGATAGGCGGTGTCGGTCCCCGGTGGGTTGGTGCGAACCCGGCAAGGCTAGATTATTGGGTACGAACTTGGTTCAGGATGCCTTAGAAAGAGTGAATGTGATTCAGGATAGACTTCGCACAGCCTAGTCCAGACAGAAGAGTTATGCGGACCTGAAGGTTCGCGATGTGGCATTCATGGTTGGAGAGCGAGTCTTTCTCCGGGTTTCGCCTATGAAGGGCATTATGAGGTTTGGAAAGAAGGGCAAGCTGAGCCCAAGGTTCATTGGTCCATTTGAGGTGTTGCGTTGAGTTGGGGAGGTTTCTTATAAGCTTGCCTTGCCTCCCAGTCTAGTTGGATTTCAGCTCAGTCCAGTTGGACAAGGATCTATCTTATGTTGAGGAGCCAGTGGCTATTTTAGACAGGCAGGTCAAAAAGCTAAGATCAAAGAACATTGCTTTCGTCAAGGTTCATTGGAGGGGATAGCCGGTCGAGGAGGCGACTTGGGAGACCGAGCAGGATATGCGCAGCCGTTATCCTCATCTTTTCACCACTTCAGGTATGTGTCTATGCTCGTTCGAGGATGAACGTTTGTTTTAAGAGGGGGAGGATGTAACGACCCGACCAATCATTTTGAGAGTAATAGCCCCGATCCCCTCTTTACTGTTTTCCCCGTACCTTTTTCTGCTTAGGTGAGTTGCCGGGAGGTTTTGTTTTTGGTTTCAAAGTATTTTGGGACACTTAGTCCCTAAATGGAGGTTTAAGCCTTAGGATTTGGACCGTTGTCGGAACTGTGTGAAGACGACTCCAGAATGGAGTTCCATTAGCCCCGTTAGGTGATTTTGGACTTAGGGGCGTGTCCGGATTGTGTTTTGGAGGTCTATAGCTTATTTAGGCTTGAATTGGCGAGAATCAAATTTTTAAAGTTTTGGACCGGTAGTGGAATTTTTTATATCGAGGTCGGATTTCGATTCTGGAAGTTGGAGTAGGTCTGTAATGTTGAATATGACTTGTGTGCAAAATTTGGGTTCAATCAGACGTAGTTTGATTGGTTTCGGCGTCGGTTTGTCGAATTTGGAAGTTTCAAGTTCTTTAAGTTTGAATCGGTGGATGATTTGTGATTTTAGCATTAGTTGATATGATTTGAGGGATCGACTTTGTTCGTTTGGTGTTTTATGATTGGTTGGTATGTTTGGTCGAGGTCTCGGGGGCCTCGGGTAAGGTTCGGGTGCTTAACAGGTGAAAACTTGGACTTAGAAGAATTTTGAAGTTGCTGGTTCAGGTGTTTTCGCACCTGCAGTGGGAAGTCCGCAGGTGCGGCCTCGCTGAAGCGAGCAAAGGGATGTAGGTGCGGTTTGGAAGGAAGAGGCCAGAGGTCGCAGGTGCGGAGGTATAACCTCATCTGCGCATCCGCATATGCGGAAGATGAAGCGCAGAAGCGGAAGGGGCCAGGGCGTGAGGGATCGCAGAAGCGGAAATATTACGCAGGAGCTGGCGCACAGGTGCAGCCCATTGCTCGCAGATACGGATCCAATCTCCTTAAGTCATTTTCGCACCTGCGATGGAAATTCCACAGGTGCGTCGTCGCAGGTGCGACTATGGACCGCATGTGCGAGATTTCTGGACAGAACACTTAAATGCAAGTGTTCGCGATTTTTGCTCATTTTCAACATTTTGAGCTCGGGTTTGGCGATTTCTTGCGAGCATTTTGAGGGGTTTCTTGAGGTAAGTCCCTTGTGCTTATTTTTTATCAATAATCTTACTTCCCCATGTATTTTTTCCACCTAGTTAGTGTGTATTTAAGGTGGAAATTGGGAATTGGAGGTTAGGGATTTAAAAGTTTGATTTGTGGATTTGGAGGATCATTTGGTGTCAGATTTTAGTAAATTTGATATGGTTATACTCGTGAGTGAACGGACTTTCGGATGTTTTAACTTTTACCCGATTCCAAGAAGAGGGCCCACGTGCAATTTTGAGCTAATTTCGGAATTTTCGTTAAAGTGTTGATTTCGTTAATTAGATGTGTCTATTATTGTTGTATTTATGATATGTAATTGCTTTTGGCTAGATTTGGGCCATTCAGAGCCGGATATTCGTGGGAAAGGCTTTGTGACCGATTAATTGAGCTTGACTCGAGGTAAGTGGCTTGCCTAACTTTGTGTGGGGGAAATCCCCTTAAGATTTGGAACTATTGTGATATGTGAGCGCCGTGTACGTGAGGTAACGAGTACGTACACGGGCTAGTTGTGGTAAAACCCGATCTTCTTACTGTGCAGCAACATGTTTTCCTATTATTTTGAGTTATACCATTTTAATGAGTACTAATCTATTTTCATTCATAATTGAGTTATTCCAATATGTGTAGCTATCATGTTTAGTCTAATACAATATGTCTACGTGTCTTAATTGTTTATGTGAATTCTATGCAACATGCTTAGTGAATTTCTTGCTTTTTTCCTGACTGGTACTTAGTCTAAATTGTAAGAATTTTGTGATGTAGTTGTATTTCTATCGTTCGCGCTGCATATTTACTTTGGGACTACCGAACGGTATTCCGGGAGATCCCCCTGTACTGCATATTTACTTTGGGACTACCGAACGGTATTCCCGGAGATCCCTTGTACTGCATATTTACGTATCCTTGGAGATCTCCCTGTACTACATATTTACTTTGGGACTACGGAACGGTATTCCGGGAGATCCCCCTGTAATGCATATTTACTTTGGGACTACGGAACGGTATTCCGGGAGATCCCCCTGTCTTACATATTTACTTTGGGACTACGGAACGGTATTTCGGGAGACCCCCCAGCACATTTACATTTGGGAATATGAGACGGTATCTCGGGAGATCCGCTGTTATGTTTTCTGTGTAGTGAGCTGTTACCTTCTATGATTTCATTGTTGTTAAATTTCTGCCTTTATTTTATTGCGGTATTATACTCTAATTTGTTTTTATTATATATTTGCCAGTAGGTCCCTGACCTGACCTCGTCACTACTCGACCGAGGTTAGGATTGGAACTTACTAGGTACCGATTGTGGTGTACTCATACTACTCTTTGCACATATTTTTCATGTGCAGATCCAACCTTATCAGCCGCACTATCAATGAGCCGGGACAGCTTTGGAGACTTCATGGTATATCTGCCGCGTCCGCAGACCTCGAAGTCTCCTTCTACTCTTTCTCATGTCCATTATCTTCTGTATTTTCCTTGTTAGATTCTGATGTATAGAGACACTAGATTTTTCCTTCTGTAGTTTGTAATTCACGATGTTCCGGGTTTTGGGATTTGTTGTGTATTCTTGAATAGTTGGTTAAATTTATATTTTTATTTCATTATTCCACAAAAATATTAGGCTTACCTAGTTGTAGAGACTAGGTGTCGTCACGACGTCACACGAAGGAAAAATTGGGTCGTGATAATATATAAATAATTCACATATTTACTACAAAGGTAACAAAAAATTAAAAGAAGAGCATCCAAAATTAACCAGAAAATATAAACAATTTTTCCTCGCCCCTAACTAAATGTATTCTAATAATTGGCACGACCCAAAATCCCACCCGTCGTGATGTCGCCTACCTCAATACTAGGCAAGTCGACAATCTCAATAAACCAACATATCTTTCAAGTTTGAAAACATAACATCTAAATTTTAGCGAAAGAAAAATTCACAAATACATATATAAACACTCCCAAAATCCGGTGTCACTGAGTACATGAGCATCTAGTATGAATGCAAGTCTTGAAAATACAGTCTATAATAATATAAGACAAAATACAGTAAACAAGGAGATAAGAAAGGAGAGACAAGGTCTGCGAAATACGGCAGCTAACTTTGAATCTCCGAAAAATCAACTGTGCGAGAAAATCAACACCCGCTATGTCCGAAAACACCTAGATCTGCACAAGAAATGCAGGGTATAGTATGAGTACAACCAACTCAGCAAGTAACAATAATAAATAAAGAACTGAAGATAGTGATGAGCTACACAGTTATAGTTCACTTTCAATAATCCCAGCAAGAATAGACATGCTTTCAAATCCAGCAGTTTAAGTCAAATCAATTTTATATAGTTCAAGTTCATGTAATCCGGATACAAAATCCTTCAGAGAATTTCACAACAACGACAGATAGCAACTAAGTTCAACAGCAAATGAAAGCAAGCACAGCCTCTCAGGCAACAGTCACTCAACTCATCACAACACCTCAATCACTCGGCTCTCAGCCCTCAGCACTCACACTCAATGGGTACCCGCGCTTACTAGGGATGTACAGACTCCGGAGGGGCTCCTACAGCCCAAGCGCTATAATCTGCACGGACAACTCACGTGCTGCATGGACAACTCACGTGCCATAGTATAAATATCTAGATCCGTACGGACAACTCACGTGCTATAATATAATATAAGGATCTGCATGGATAACTCACGTGCTGCACGGACAACTCACGTGCTATAATAATATATCTCACAATCAAGCTCTCGGCCTCGCTCAGTCATAAATCTCTCCAGTCTCTCGGGCTCTAAGAAATCATGAAATCAGCCTAAACAACAATGATATAATGCATCAATAATAAACAATAGAGACTGAGATAAAATAATCAAGTAAACTGGAACTGAGTACAAACAATAATTAAGTAGATAGTTCAACATGTACGCGACCTCTGTGGGTCCCAACAGTATCAACATATAGCCTAAACATAGTTTCTAACATGAATTATAGTCAAATATCCACAACACATAGAGAGCACCTAGCTAACAACAAGTTATTCAACTTTACAGTTTTACGAGACTGATCAAGTCACAATCCCCTCGGTGCACGCCCACACGCTCGTCACCTAGTATGTGCATCACCTCCAAAATAATCACATGCAAAAATTAGGGGTTTTATACCCTCAGGACCAGATTTACAACTGTTACTTATCTCATAACGTAAAATTCTTTACTCTGCTATGCCTTTGCCTTGCGATTTAGTCAATAAAATTTATTCAGTCACAAATAATTCGATTCAGTCAATAAAATTTATTAGAATTAATTCCATAAGAAAATACTAATTTTTCATAAAAATCCAAAATTTAGCTCAAATATCGCCGTAGGGCCCACGTCTCGGAACCCGACAAAAGTTATAAAAAATGAACGCCCATTCAACCATGAGTCCAACCATATAAATTTTACTCAAATCCGACATCAACTCAACCCTCAAATTTTCAAATTAAACCAAGAGGGTTTTTACAATTTTTCCAATTTAATTCACCAATTAAATGTTAAAAACAACCATGGATTTGGGTAATTTAACCAATATGGAGTTAAGAACACTTACCCCGTTGTTTTCCTTGAAAAACTCCTGAAAATCGCCTCTTCCCGAGCTCCAATCCATCAAATCCCATTTTCAGAACTTAAACTCTCTGCCCAGTCATTTGCTCTACGCGATCGCGAACATTCCCATGCGATTGTGAACTCTTCCACGCGACCGCGATGCACAACTTCACAAACCTACGTGATCGCAGACACATTAACGCGATTGCAATACGCGATTGCAACACTCTTCACGCATTCGCGAGTCAAAAATCCCAGAGCTACGCGATCGCATCCCTCTTCACGCGATCGCGTAGAGCAAAACTCAGCAGCCCCCCAGTTAACCCTACGCGATCGCGGATATCCCCATGCGATCGCATAGAACAAAACTCTACTACCCAACTAAGCCTACGCGATCACGTCCCAATCTTCACGATTGTGAAGAAGGTTTGAACCACCAGAAATCAGCAGCTACCAGCAGTGCAAAAATGAAGGAAAATAATCCGAATACCATCCGAAACACGCCTGAGCCCCTCGAAACCTCAACCAAATATACTATCATACGAACTTAGTCGAGTCTTCAAATCACATCCAATGACATTAAAAACATGAATCACACATAGATTCAAGCCTAATGAACTTTGAAACTTTTTATTTCTACAAACAACGCCGAAACCTATCAAATCACGTCCGATTGACCCCAAATTTTACACACAAGTCATAAATGACATAACAGACCTATTAAAATTTTCAGAATCGGATTTTGACCCCGATATTAAAAAGTCAACCCCCCGGTCAAACTTCTCAAAAATATAACTTTCGGTATTTCAAACCTAATTCCACTACGGACCTCCAAAATAATTTTCGGACATGCTTCTAACGCTAAAATCACCTTACGGAGCTATTGAAAATCATCAAAATTCAAATTCGAGGTCGTTTACACATAAGTCCACATCCGGTCAACTTTTCTAACTTAAATTTTTAATTATGAGACTAAGTGTCTCGTTTCACTCCGAATTCCTTCTGGACCCGAACCAACTAATTCGGTAAGTCATAAAACAACTGTAAAGCATAAATTGAGTAGTAAATGAGGGAACAGGGTTATAATACTCAAAACGACCGGGCGGGTCGTTACAATAATAGAATATATTGAAGGAACTGTATTCTAACAGATAAATTACATTACAGACTTCATTCAAAGTTTTGTAATTTTGTAAATGCATCTTTTTTATTAAGTAAAAGTTTATTTGATGTCAAAGTTTTAAACATTAAAAAAATATAATTATATTATATAGTTCAAATAAGGTAGAATTTATATAGGAAAAAATATAATTGTCTTCGAACTCCTAAATATTAGAAAGTCCTGCACATTTCAAATAGGAAAATATTTAATAGCCATAATTTTAGTTGATTTTAAACTCCTAATTTGTAGGAAGAATAATTAAATGACAATTTTGTCCAAAGTAAAATATGTTTTTAAAGGGTAAAAAAAGGCGAACGACATTTTGATAAGGGCCTTCGTACTTTTAATACAGTATAGATATAGATTACTAGTTTATACGTACGTGCGTTGCGCGTGTACCTTTTTTTTTTAAAAAAAATCATAAATATAATTTTAAAGTTAAGTTTTTGAGTTATAAAATAAAAATGTATGTACCTGGTGATTATTGGTCCTATATAGTTAACTTAACAATGAAAAAGACTGCCTTGTAGAAGTTTTCGATCATCATGTATTTATATTCTTTTTACTATGTCGTTTTCACGTACACATGGTAAGTGATTTAATAGTACATAGGGTTTTGCACTTATTTGTTCTCGTAATTTAAAAAGTATCTAGTTCCAAATTCAAATATATATTCTAATTAAAGAAAAAAGCATGCAAACCAAAAACGGGGAGTGTAATTTGAATGAATTAGCTTTAAAATTCTACTTTCAATCATAATTCTACCGACTAATTGTGATGACCCAAAAGGTCATCTTATGATTTAGAACTCGAATCTGCGCTCTTAAGCCTTAAGAATCACATTTTTACCCTCCTTAATTTGCGTGAGCAGTCCGGGCAGGTTTTCGGAAAGCTTTTATGTTGAAAACTAATAAAAATAAAACTCTTTGCCTTAAAAAGTTGATTTTAGTTGACTTCGGTCAATATTTTTGGTAAATGGGCTCGAATCAGTGTTTTGACGGTCCCACTAGGTCCGTATCGAATTATGGAACCTGTGCGTATGCCCGGAATCGAATTCAGAGGTCCTTAGCTTGAGTTATGAATTGTTGATGAAAATTAAAAGTTTGGAAATTATTTATTTTTAAGAATTGATTGATATTTGGCATTGTTAGTATCGGGTCCATATTTTGGTTTTGGAGCCCGGTACAAGTTCATTATGATATTTAAGACCTGTCTGTGAAATTTGGTGAGAAACGAAGTTGATTTGACGTGATTCGGACGTCCAGTAGAGAAGATAGAAATTTTAAAGTGTTCTTGAGAATTTCATTTGATTTGGTGCTAAATTCGTAGTTCTAGGTATTATTTTGGCGATTTGATCATGCGAGCAAGTTCGTATGATATTTTTAGACTTGTGTGCATGTTTGGTTTGGATCCCCGAGGGCTCGGGTGAGTTTCGGATAGGCAACGGGATGTTTTGGACTTGGGAAAAATCTGGTTTCTGCAGATTCTGGTGTCTGGCATATCCTTCTTTGCGTTCGCGAAGGTCCTCTCGCGAACGCGAAGAGTAACCTGATGAGGCTGAGACTTCTTCTTCGCGAACGCGAAGGCCTGGTCGCGAACGCGAAGTGATGGGGGACTTACCCATCGCGACCGCGACCTGCTCAACGCGAACGCGAAGCATGTGGGGACCTGGGGGAGGGGGGTCGTTCCTTCATCGCGAACGCGAAGACCAGGGGGAGTAATCATCGCGAACGCGAGCTGGGTCTCGCGAATGCGAAGGCTTGGCAGTTTGTACCCTTCGCAAACGCGACAGTGCTCTCGCGAACGCGATGAACACTGTCGCCCAGCACTTAATAGAATCCAAAAAACGAAATTTTAGCCAAAAACTCATTTTTCTCAAAAACCAAACGGAGAGAGGCAATTTTTCAAGAGTCATTTCTTCCCCAAGTTGTTGGTAAGTGATTCTAAACTATTTTCTTTCAATTACCCATTACATTTCTTGAATTATCAACCTAAAATCTAGAGTTTTCATGGTAGAATTAGGGGTTAGGGTAGAAACTAGAGATTTCGAAAATTTGGGGATTTAGACCTCAATTTAAAGTCGGATTCCAAAACCAATTACATATTCGGGCTCGGGGGTGAATGGGTAAATGGATTTTGGTCCGAACGTCGGATTTTGACCAAGCGGGCCGGGGGTCGATTTTTCGATCTTTTGGAGGAAAATTTGAAAAATTTAATTTATGCAATCTAATTGATTCTTTTAATAATATTTGATATTATTGACTCATTTTTGAATAGATACGAGTGGTTTGGAGGTGAATTCCAAAGAAAAAGTTGTGATTGAGAATTAAGTGGCCTTCGGAGCGAGGTAAGTGTTGTGTCTAACCCTGACTTGAGGGAATTAGGAACCTTAGATTACTTGCTAAGTGAAATTCATGTGAGCGGCGTATATGTGAGGTTACGAGTACTTATGCGCCGCCAATTTACCTATTTTTCATGTTTCTCTATTTTTCTTATATTGTCTCACTCCTATGCCAAATTTCTACGTGTTATACTAGTGTTGTTCAATTTATCGTTCCTATCATGTGTACGGATTTTCTGATGATAACTGAGTTTTTATTTCAAAGTTGATATTGATATTATGGAACTAAATGTTGAAGTAAGGTTTGTACTTGTTATTCTATCTCCCTGTTGTTATTTATGCATTGCATTATGGTAAGGGAGAGTGTTAATGCACGAAGGGTGATGTCGTGTCATATTGTGAGTGTTAATGCACGAAGAGTGATGTCGTGCCATATTGTTAGTGTTAATGCACGAAGGGTGACGTCGTGCCATATTGTGAGTGTTAATGAACGAAGGGTGATGTCGTGCCATGATATGAGAGTTAATGCACGAAGGGTGATGTCGTGCCGTTCTATTAATTTTATGGTGAGATTGAGAGTAAAAGCACGAAGGGTGATGCCGTGTATTTTTCCTTAGTGTATTCACTATTCCTGTTGATTCATGGTATATTGACTGTTCCGGTAATCATTCAGTTGTAGTTCTTTATCTTGTATTCCTCTGAGTATGTTCCCATCCCGACATTTTCGGTTTAGTTATTCATTTCTGTTATTTGTATATATACTGTTAAATTGTGCAGGTTGATTTGTTGGTACCTTGCCCTAGCCTCGTCACTACTTCGTCGAGGTTAGGCTCGACACTTACCAGTACATGGGGTCAGTTGTACTGATACTGCACTCTGCACTTTCTGTGCGGATTTTGATACCGACTCGGGTTGATCGAGATTTTGCTATTGGTCCGCTGTCCGAAGGCTCAAGTAGATCTGTCGGCGTTCACAAACCTTGAAGTCCCCGTCTATCTTTTCTGTTCTACTGTTTCTTTCATTCAAACAATTGTATTTATTTCTGACTATTACTTGTAGCAAATCTTAGAATGCTCGTGAATTGTGACTCCAGATCCGGGTGGTAGTAATAAATACAGTTTTTATGATATTCCGCACCTCTTACATTTCATCTTAGTTAATTATTGTTATTTACTGAATGTAAATAAGGAATTGGTTTAATGATTCTCTAACGTTGGCTTGCCTAGCAAATGAAATGTTAGGCGCCATCACGGCCCCGACGGTGGGAATTTCGGGTCGTGATACTAATAAATTAGGTTACCTTTAATTAATATGAATTCCATTAAACTCTAATACCTTCCATTGAATTCTAATTTCTATTATGTCTAGAACACATTGAAGAAAGTTTTAATTTATTCGTCGAACTTGTTAGAATTATTCTAGCCAACTTAGAGTGTAACTTACCAAAGTTAAAAGAATATCAAAGTTACAAATTCGTAACTAATAAAGTCCCAAATGTTAATCTTACCAAAAATAAATGATTAATTATAATTATAGTTTTATAAACTTATAAAAGCTAAAAAGGTGGATCAACACTTAATGTTGAGCTTATAGATGTAAATAGAGATGAACGGAAGGAGATGAGCTGATGGAGGACTTACGACTCAAAGAAACAAAACTTAATAAATTACATAGGAAATCAGATTATATAAATATACATATGTCACGACCCGAATTTTCCACCTTCGGACCGTGATGGCGCCTAACATTTTACTTGCTAGGCAAGTCAACGTTAGAATAATATTAACCGATTTTAAAATAATTTTTAAATTATTAATAATCAAAGAAATAAATGCGGAAGCAAAGTTTGAAATATAGTGAATAATCCATAAAAACAACGGTGTCTAAATACCATCCCAGAATTTGTGTCACAAGTGCACGAGCTTCTAGAATAAATACAAATAAAGGTCTGAATAAAATAAAGTTGTCTGGAAATAAACACACAACTGAAGTAAAATAGACGGGGACTTCAGAACTGCGGACGCCATGCAGTTATACCTCAAATCTCCTCTGGTAACTGAAATCCGAGCTAGTCTATGGTACACCGTTGGGACCAACTCCAAAATCTGCACAAGAAGTGCAGAGTGTAGTATCAGTACAACCGACCCCATGTACTGGTAAGTGATGAGCCTAACCTCGACGAAGTTGTGACGAGGCTAAGGCGGGTCACTTACATTACCTGTACACAATATTAGTAACAACAACAATAATAGAAATAAATCAGGTAATTCATTTATAATAATTGAAGCCAACTCAGCAGTCATAACCAATTGTCATTTCCATCAATTTTGTTGCAGCGTGCAACCCGCTCTCACAATATATTCACATTTAATTTCTGTTGCAGCGTGCAACCCGCTCTCACAATATATTCACATTCGATTCTGTTGCGGCGTGCAACCCGCTCCTCCAATATATATTCATTTTAATCAAGTCTGTTGCTGCGTGCAACCCGATCCCCCAATATATATACATATATGTCGACTTTTAAATAAGTCTGTTGCGGCGTGAAACCCGATCCTCCAATATGGACATTTAATAAGTCTGTTGCAACGTGCAACCGGATACTCCAATATGGGCTTTTAATAAGTCTGTTACGGCGTGCAACCCGATCCTCCAATATATTCATTATAATCAATATTGTTGCGGCGTGCAACCCGCTCCTCCAACATATTCATTTACCAATTCTTATAGAAGGAATTTCCCAAATAAAAGCAACAATTAATATAAAATTATAAGATAACAAGTATACAATAATTATGATTTAATTACGAAACAAACAAAGATAAATAGCAAATTATTATGGAAATCAGAGAGAAAATATACAGTTTAATAATTAATATGCTAAATGTCAAATAACAATTAAGGCACATAATTCAAGTAGCATGTAACAATTAATGCAGGAATTCAAGAATTAATATTTGACAAAATATAGGAGAAACAATTATTATAACAGCCTTTCTACTCAAAGCATCAGCCACCACATTAGCCTTTCTGGGGTGATACAAAATGGTGATATCATAGTCTTTTAACAACTCCAACCATCTTCTCTGCCTCAAATTAAGATCCTTTTGTTTGAACAGATACTGAAGGCTACGATGATTAGTAAATACCTCACACAAGACACCGTAGAGGTAATGCCTCCAAATCTTCAGCGCATGAACAATGGCTGCCAATTCTAAGTCATGAACAAGATAATTCTTCTCGTGAACTTTTAACTGCCGTGACGCATATGCAATTACCTTGCCATCTTGCATTAATACTGGACCAAGCCCAATGTGAGATGCATCACAATATACCGTATACGATCCTGAACCTGTGGGTAATACCAACACTGGAGCCGTAGTCAAAGCGGTCTTGAGCTTCTGAAAGCTCAACTCACACGCGTCTGACCATTTGAATGGGATACCTTTCTGGGTCGATCTGGTCAATGGGCTTGCTATAGATGAAAACTCTTCCACGAACCGACGATAATAGCCTGCTAAACCCAGGAAACTCCGGATCTCTATAACTGAAGTAGGTCTAGGCCAATTCTAAACAGCCTCAATCTTCTTAGGAACCACCTTTATGCCTTCTGCCGATACAACATGCCCCAAAAAGGCAACTGGGTCTAACCAAAACTCACATTTTGAAAACTTGGCATATAACTATTATTCTTCAAGGTGTGAAGCACACTTCGAAGATGCTGCTCATGTTCCTCTCGATTGCTGGAGTAAATCAAGATACCATCAATGAATACAACCACAAAAGAATCCAAATAAGGCTTGAACATCCGATTCATCAAATCCATAAATGCTGCTGGGGCATTTGTCAACCCAAATGACATCACTAGGAATTCGTAATGCCTATACCGAGTTCGAAAAGCTGTTTTAGGGACATCAGATGCCATAATCTTCAACTGATGGTAACCAGACCTCAAATCGATCTTCAAAAATACCTTGGCATCCAGAAACTAATCAAATAAGTCATCAATTCTTGGCAGAGGATATTTGTTTTTGGATAGTGGCTTTGTTCAACTGCCGATAATCTATACACATCCGCATAGAGCCATCTTTCTTCTTTACAAATAATACCGGCGCACCCCAGGAAGAGACACTGGTTCTAATGAATCCCTGTTCAAGAAAGTCTTGTAACTGCTCTTTCAATTCTTTTAACTTTGGCGGGGCCATACAGTATGGTGGAATAGAAATGGGCTGAGTGCCCGAAGCCAAATCAATACATAAGTCAATATCTCTGTCGGGTGGCATCCCCGAAAATCTGCAGGAAATACTTCTGGAAATTCACGAACAAATGGTACTGAGTCCATAGAAGGGACATCTGCACTAAGATCGTGAATATAAGCCAAATAGGCTAGACACCCTTTCTCTACCATACGCCGAGCTTTCATATAAGAAATAACCCTGTTGGCAAAATGACCAGGAGTTCCTTTCCACTCTAACCGAGGAAACCCCAGCATAGCTAGGGTCACTGTCTTGGCATGACAATCCAATATAGCATGATAAGGGGACAACCAATCCATACCCAAAATGACATCAAAATCTACCATATCAAGAAGTAGAAGATCCACACTAGTCTCAAGATTACCAATAGTAACCATACACGAACTATAGACATGGTCCACTACAACAGAGTCTCCCACCGGTGTAGATACACACACAGAAGCACTTAGAGAATCACAAGGCACAACCAAATATGAAGCAAAATAGGAGGACACATAGGAATAAATAGATCCTGGATCAAATAGAACTGAAGCATCTCTATGGCAAACTGGAATAATACCTATGATCACAGCATCAGATGACTCGGCCTCAGGCCTAGCTGGAAAAGCATAAAAATGGGGCTGGGCCCCACCACTCTGAACTGCGTCCCTGAGACAACCTCTGACTGGCTGGCCTCCACCTCTAACGGTCTAACCTCCACCTCTAATGGCCTGACCTCCACCTCTAATAGCTTGACCTCCACCTCTAGCTGCCTGACCCCTACCTCTAGCTGGCTGAGCAGGCGGTGAAGTAACCGGTGCTGGTATGATGACACGAGAATCTTGCCGAGATCTGTTACTCGTCAATCTAGGGCAATACCTCCTGATATGACCAATGTTCCCACACTCATAACACCCATCTTGATGTCGTGGCTGCTGAAGCTGAAGCTGACCCAAATGGGCCAGATAACCGCTGTAGTAACTCTGGAGTGGTGATGCACTGATAGGAGCTGAATGTGCACTGAATGTTGGCTGTCCAGAGTAAGGCATAATAAGATTGTGACTCCCTGAAGCACCGGGGGATACATGAAGTGCTGAATGAAACGGTCTGGGAGGATGACCCCTACCAAAAGTACCCCTACCTCCAGATGAGGCACCACTGTAACCACCGAACTAACGAGACCTCTTATCGGACCTCTGCCCTCTCTCCTTTGCAAGAACCATCTCGATCCTCCTTGCGACATTAGCAGCCGCCTGAAAAGAAATCTCACTTCCGGTCTCCTTGGCCATCTGAAGTCTAATAGGGTGAGTGAGTCCTTCAATAAACCTCCTCACTCTCTCTCTTTCCGTAGGTAGTAAAAGGAGAGCATGATGGGCCAAATCCACAAAACGGGACTCATACTGAGTAACAGTCATACTGCCCTGCTGTAGACGCTCAAATTGCTTGCGGAATTCCTCTCTCAGTGTGATAGGGAGGAACTTTTCCAGAAATAGCTGAGAGAACTGCTCCCATGTAAGTGCAGGCGATCCGACTGGTCGGGTCAATGTATAATCTATCTACCACCTCTTGGCGGAACCCGTCATCTGAAATATAGCAAAATCAACCACATTGGTCTTAACTATACCTATGTTTCGCAGCACCTCATGGCAGCGTTCAAGATAATCCCGTGGGTCCTCAGAAGGTGTACCACTGAAGTGAATTGGAAAGAGCATGGTAAACTTATTCAGTCTCAATAAGGCCTCAAAAGACATAGCGGGCCTATCACCGATCTGTGCCGCAACAACTGGATGAACTACCCCAACTGGCGGGGCTACTGGAGCCTGATTCTGGGGATCCATATGCTCCGAAGCGGGAGTAGTGGGAGTTTGTGCTCCTCCCCCAGCCTGCGACACGACTGGTGCCACTGGAAATGTACCATTCTGGGCCATGCCCTCTATAAGACTTACCAAACGGACTAGAGCGTCCTGAAGTACTGGAGTGGCTATGAATCCTTATGGGACCTGAACTGGTCTAACTGGTACATTCTGAACTGGAACCTTCTCTTGAAGGTCCACCTGAGGTTCTTCAACACGTGCAGCTGCTCGAGCTCTGGACTGATCTCTACCTCGGCCTCTAGTACGACCTCGGCCTCGAACTCTACCCTTGGCCATAGTTGCCACTGGGGGTTCTGGTCCCTATCTATCGGTAGAGGTATTACGTGTTCTCACCATCTACGAGATAATAAAAGTAGAATAGTTCAATCATCGATGATAGAATAAAACCGCACGACGGAATAAGAAAGAAGTGATATTGTTCCTAAACTTCATAGCCTCTGAGAGATAAGTACAGACATCTCCATACCGATCCTTCAGACTCTACTAAGCTTGCTTGTGACTCGTGAGACCTATGTAACCTAGTGCTCTGATACCAACTGTCACGATCGAAATTTCTCACCTTCGAACCGTGATGGCGCCTAACATTTCACTTGCTAGGCAAGCCAACGTTAGAATAATATTAACCTTTTTGTAAATAATTTTTAAATTATTAATAATCAAAGAAACAAATTCGGAAGCAAAGTTTGAAATATAGTGAATAATCCATAAAAACAACGGTGTCTAAATACCATCCCAGAATTTGTGTCACAGGTGCACGAGCTTCTAGAATAAATACAAATAAAGATCTGAATAAAATAAAGCTATCTGGAAATAAACACACAGCTGAAGTAAAATAGACGGGGACTTCAGAACTGCGGACGCCATGCAGTTATACCTCAAGTATCCTCTGGTAGCTGAAATCCGAGCAAGTCTATGGTACGCCGCTGGGACCAACTCCAAAATCTGCACAAGAAGTGCTGAGTATAGTATCAGTATAACCGACTCCATGTACTGGTAAGTGCTGAGCCTAATCTCGACGAAGTAGTGACGAGGCTAAGGCGGGTCACTTACATTAACTGTGCGCAATATTAGTAACAACAACAATAATAGAAATAAATCAGGTAATTCATTTATAATAATTGAAGCCAACTCAGCAGTCATAACCAATTGTCATTTCCATCAATTCTGTTGCAGCGTGCAACCCGCTCTCACAATATATTCACATTCAATTTCTGTTGCAGCGTGCAACCCGCTCTCACAATATATTCACATTCGGTTCTGTTGCAGCGTACAACCCGCTCCTCCAATATATATTCATTTTAATCAAGTCTGTTGCGGCGTGCAACCCGATCCCCCAATATATATACATGTATGTCGACTTTTAAATAAGTCTGTTGCGGCGTGCAACCCGATCCTCCAATATGGACTTTTAATAAGTCTATTGCAGCGTGCAGCCCGATACTCCAATATGGACTTTTAATAAGTCTGTTGCAGCATGCAACCCGATCCTCCAATATATTCATTATAATCAATTCTGTTGCGGCGTGCAACCCGCTCCTCCAACATATTCATTCACCAATTCTTATAGAAGGAATTTCCCCAATAAATGCAATAATTAATATAAAATTATAAGATAACAAGTATACAATAATTATGATTTAATTACGAAACAAACAAAGACAAATAGCAAATTATTATGGAAATCAGAGAGAAAATATACAGTTTAATAATTAATATGCTAAATGTCAAATAACAATTAAGGCACATAATTCAAATAACATGTAACAATTAATGCATGAATTCAAGAATTAATATTTGACAAAATATAGGAGAAACAATTATTATAATAATTAATTTATGATTTTAAAATAATTTATGATTTTTCAATTAAGCAGGCAAACAATTAATTTGACTACGTATAGACACTCGTCACCTTGCCTATACGTCGTTCACATGCAATTCACATAACAAATAATTTAAGGGTTCTATTCCCTCAAGTTAAGGTTAATCACGATACTTAACTCGCTTTGCAAATTCCAATCAATTACTCGACCATAGCTTTTTCTTTTAAATTTGTCTCCAATAGCTTCAAATCTATTCACAAACAATTTGATATACTCAATACGAATCATAGGAATTAATTTCATATGAATTTACTAATTTTCCTGATAAAAATCTGAAATTCATTTAAATATTTGACAGTGGGACCCACATCTCAAATATCGAAAAAACTCACGAAATCCGAACACTCGTTCCGATAGGAGTTCAACCATAAAAAAATTGTCCAATTCCGATAACAAATGGACCTTCAAATCTTAACTTTTCGTTTTTGGAAGATTTTATAAAAATCTGAATTTTCTTCCATAAATTCACGGATTCATGATATAAATGAGTATGAAATCATCAAATATAATAAATATAGGATAAAGAACAATTACCCCAATGTTTTCCCGTGAAAATTGCCCAAAAATCGCCTTATCCGAGCTCAAAAATGGAAAAGTGTTGAAAATGGGACGAATCCCATTTTCGAGAACTTAAGTTCTGTTTCTGGGATTTTAACCCTTCGCGAACGTGGTCAATGCCTCGCATTCGCGAAGCACAAATTTGTGCTATCCCATTTTACTCTTCGCGAAGGTGAGGGCTACCTCGCGAACGCGATGCTTGCCTGGCTTGGCCTTTGCGAACACGAGATGCCCTTCGCGAACGCGAAGCTTTGAAAATCAAGCCTTCACGAACGCGGTCGCTCTGTCGCGAACCCGAAGTACAAAACGTGTCAGCCCCAATTTTCTCTTCGCGTTCGTGAGAGTACCTTCGCGAACGCGAAGAAGAACACACTAGAAGCCTGAAGTCTGCAGAAAACCAGATTTCCTAAGTCCGAAAATGATCCGTTAATCACCCGAAACCAAGCCGAGCCCTCGGGGATCCAAACCAAACATGCACCCAAGTCCTAAAATATCATACGGACTTGCTCGCGCGATCAAATAGCCAAACTAACACCTAGAACTACGAAGCGGACACCAAATCAAAGGAAATTTTCAAGAAAACTTTAAAACTTTTATTTTAACAACCGGACGACCGAATCACGTCAAATTAACTCTGATTCTCACCAAATTTGGCAGACAAGTCATAACTATTATAGTGGACCTATACCGAGCTCCGAAACCAAAATACGAACCCGAGGTCAATAAATCCAACATCAGTAATTTATTAAAAATCATTAAACTTTGAAGCTTTTAATTTTTTATTAAAATTCCATATCTCGGGCTAGGGACTTCGGAATTCGATTCCGGGCATACGTCCAAGTCTCAAATCACGATACGGACCTACTGAAATTGTCAAAACACTGATCCAGGTCCGTTTACTCAAAATGTTGACCAAAGTCAACTCAGTTGAGTTTTAAAGCGTTATTTCACATTTTAATCTATTTTTTACATAAAAACTTTACGGAAAATTTTACGGACTGCGCACGCAAGTCGAGAAATGATACGTGGTGCTTTTCGAGATCTTAAAATATATAATTACTTATTAAATTTAAAATGACATTTTAGGTCATTACAACATATATGTAAATCATGAAATAAAAGAATCACGACTTCGAATTAGTGTTTGCGTAAAAAAAAATACATTAAGATGCGAAGACTTTTTAAAATTCTACTTGGCCGGTGTCTTGTCCAGCCACCTATTTTACGTATAGCCTGCAGAATTATTAATTAAAGTTCAACAACCTATTTTCTATGCAAGATTAAACATAAAATATCATCAAACCATATTATATATACCATAAGCAAGAAACAAGAAGCAAATTGGATTTTTCTTTTTTTTTTAAAAAAAAAATAGCTTAAAGAGAATGCATGAGATCTCACCTTTTGGAGATATAGAACGTTAACTATAAGAAGAAGAAGAAGAAAAGTTAATATTGATCCATTATAATCAGATGTGTCCAAACGGATATTAACAATTCAATTGTGTTCAACAAAGAGACAAATTCGCCCTGAAAATTTGAAAGTTAAAGTTATAAAAGTTTCAAACCTAGTTTGTAATGACGGAGACTCTATTTTCGATTAAGAATTTATTATACGACCAAACGAAAAAGAAGAGCTCAAATTTAATTTGAAGGAATTGTCCTAACAGACAATTCTGAAATACTAGCTTTAGGATATATATATCAGTGAGTGTTAAAATTTTAAAATTTATATAAATATTATTTCCTCTATTTCAATTTACATAACACATTTTTCTTATTAAAGAATATCAATATATATATATATATATATATATATATATATATATATATATATATATAAGAGAGAGAGAGAGAGAGAGAGAGAGAGAGATATTCAGATTCATGTATATTTTTTAGTTGTTGACGAAAATAATATATACATAGTAATTAATTTTAATCAAAGATCCAATGTTATTTATTTTTAGTCCTCTTGTATTTAGAAAAATATAGATCGACATACAACTTTGAATAATTTTAATACAGAGTTTTAATTTTATGAGTTAAAATTTTTCTTTTCTATTTTTTTTAGGACAAATACCAATAAAATTTGGTGCCTTCAACTTTTAGAAAATACAACTCCACCAACCAAAACTTAATTAATTTTGCTAGTAAACTTTGTGACTTTATTAATTACTGCAACTTTTGTACTAATGTCACGACCCGAAATTTTCTACCGACGGGACCGTGATGGCGCCTAATATCTCACTTGTTAGGCAAGCCAATGTTAGAGAATCATTTATAAATTTCTTATTTCCATTCGGTAATTAACAATAATTAACTACAATGAAATATAATCACTGCGGAATATCATAAATCTGTATTAACTACTACCACCCGGATCTGGAGTCACAATTCACGAGCATTCTAGAATTTACAACAAGTAATAGTCTGAAGAAAATACAACTGTCTGAATGAAAGAAAAGAGTAAGACATAAAGGATAGACGGGGACGTCAAAGTCTGTGAACGCCGACAGATCTACCTTGATGGAACCACATACAAGTCTTCCAACATTTCAACAACAACAATAAGCATGGATAGCAAGATTTAAGACTACAAATTTGCAAGAAATAGAATTTCACTCGCATGCTATGACTCGACCTCAACGTATAGATGCTCGTCACCTCAACTATACGTCGTATTCAACAACAAAACACGTAGCAAATACTCACATAATACCTATTCCCTCAAGCCAAAGTTAGGCACAACACTTACCTTACTCCAAACGCCACTTAATTCTCAATCACAGCTTTTTCTTTGGAATTCACCTCCAAATCACTCGTATCTATTCAAAAATGACTCAATAATATCAATCATTGCTAAATGAATCATCTTTAATGAATAATTACAGATTTTTTAAATTTTTCTCCAAAAAGTCAAAAATCGACCCCGGGCCCACATGGTCAAAACCCGAGGTTCGGACCAAAATTCTTTTACCCATTTACCCCCGAGCCCGAATATGTAATTAGTCGTGGAATACGACCTCAAATTGAGGTCTAAATCCCCAAATTTTCGAAATTCCTAGTTTTTACCCTAACCCCTAATTCTACTATGAAAAATCTAGATGTTAGGTTGAAAATTCAAGAAATGTAATGGGTAATTGAAAGAAAATGGTTTAGAATCACTTACCAACACTCTGGGGAAGAAAATGACTCTTGAAAAATGCCTCTACCCGTTTGGTTCTTAAAAAATGTTGAAGAATTGGCTCAAACCCGTGTTTGGAGTCTGTTTTACGTCACTGGACAGGCCTTCATCGCGTTCGCGAGAGGCCTGTCGCGATCGTGATGCACAACGGCCTAAGGCCTTCGCGTTCGCGAGTCTTTCTACGTGTTCGCGTACGGCAACTCCCCCTAGCCTTCGCGTTTGCAACCTAGTGGACGTGTTTGTGTAGAAGAACATGACCAACCCTCCCCCAGGTCCCCAACTGCTTCGCGTTCGCTATGGTCAGGTCGCGTTCGCGAAGGGTAAATCCCCCATCACTTCGCATTCGTGACCAGGCCTTTGCATTCGTGAAGAAGAATTCTCAGCCTCACCAGATTACTCTTCGCGTTCGCGAGAGGACCTTCGCGAACGCGAAGAAGGATATGCCAGACACCAGAATCTGCAGAAAACTATATTTTTTCCCAAGTCCAAAACATCCCATGGTCTATCCGAAACTCACCCGAGCCCTCGAGGCTCCAAACCAAACATGCACACAAGTCTAAAAATATCATACAAACTTGCACGCGAGATCAAATAGCCAAAACAACACCTAGAACTACAAATTTAGCACCAAATCAAATGAGATTCTCAAGAACACATTAAAATTCTTATCTTCTCAACTGGACGTCCGAATCACGTCAAATCAACACCGTTTCTCACCAAATTTCACAGACAAGTCTTAAATATCATAATGAAATTGTACCGGGCTCCGGAACCAAAATACGGACCCAATACCAACAATGCTAAGCATCAATCAATTCTTAAACATAATTAATTTTCAGACTTTTAATTTTCCACAAAAATTCATAACTTCAGCTAGGGACATCCGAATTCGATTCCAGGCATACGCCCAGGTCCCACAAATCGATACGGACCTACCGGGACCATCAAAACACGGATCCGGGCCCGTTTACCAAAAATCTTGACCGAAGTCAACTAAAATTAACTTTTAAGGCAAAAAATTCTTATTTTCATTAGTTTTCAACATAAAAGTTTTCCGGAAACCTGCCCGGACTGCGCACGCAAATCGAGGAGGGTAAAAATGAGATTTTAAAGGCTTAAGAGAGCAGATTCGAGTTCTAAAGCATAAGATGACCTTTTGGGTCATCACAATCTCCACCTCTAAAACTACCATTTGTCCTCGAACGGACATAGAAAAGTACCTAGGCTGGTGAAAAGGTGGGGATATCTACTCTGCATATCGGACTCGAACTCCCAAGTAGCAGCCTTTATAGGCTGACATCTCCACTGCAGTCGAACTGAAGGATAACTCTTTGACATCAACTGACGAACCTGCTGGTCTAGAATGGCCACTGGCTCCTCCTTGTAAGTCAAATCCTTGTCCAACTAGACAGAGCTGAAATCTAACATGTGGGACGGATCACCATGATATTTTTGGAGCATAGAGACATGGAATACCGGATAAACTGAGGATAACCCTGGAGGCAGCGCAAGCCTATAAGCTACCTCCCCCACTCTCTCGAGGATCTCAAATGGCCCGATATACCTAGGGCTCAACTTTCCCTTCTTCCCGAACCTCATTACACCCTTCATAGGTGATACCCAAAGTAACACTCTCTCTCCGACCATGAATGAAACATCACGAACTCTACGGTCGGCGTAACTCTTTTGCCTGGACTGAGCTGTGCGAAATCGACCCTGAATAATCTTGACCTTATCCAAGGCCTCCTGAACTAAATCTGTACCCAATAACTGAGCCTCCCCCAGCTCAAAACACCCAACTAGCGACCTATACCGTCTACCATATAATGTCTCATAGGGAGCCATCTGAATGCTTGACTGGTAGGTGTTATTGTAGGCAAACTCCGCTAACGGCAAAAACTGATCCCAAGAACCTCCGAAGTCAATAACACAGGCGCGAGGCATATCCTCCAATATCTGAATAGTACACTCGGACTGCCCATCCGTCTGAGGATAAAATGATGTGCTCAACTCAACCCGCGTACCCAACTCACGTTGAACTTCCCTCCAAAAGTGTGAGGTAAACTGCGTACCTCGATCAGAAATGATAGACATGGGCACACCGTGAAGACGGACGATCTCCCGAATATAAATCTCTGCTAACCGCTCTGAGGAATAGGTAACTGCCACAGGAATGAAATGCGCTGACTTGGTTAGAGAATAAGAGTAGAAGAGTTCAATCAGTATTGAGAAAGAAAAATCGCACGACAGAGAAGAAAAGAAGTGAAACTTGTTCCTAAACTTCATAGCCTCTAGAAGATAAGCACAGACGTCTCCGTACCGATCCTCCAGACTCTACTAAGCTTGCTCGTGAATCGTGAGACCTAAGCAACATAGGGCTCTGATACCAACTATCACGAGCCGAAATTTTCCACCGACGGGAACGTGATGGCGCCTAACATCTCACTTTCTAGGCAAGCCAACGTTAGATAATCATTTACAAATTCCTTATTTCCATTCGATAATTAACAATAATTAACTACAATGAAATATAATTAGTGCGGAATATCATAAATTTGTATTAACTACTACCACCCGGTTCTGGAGTCACAATTCACGAGCATTATAGAATTTACAACAAGTAATAGTCTGAAGGAAATACAACTGTCTGAATGAAAGAAAATAGCAAGACATAAAGGATAGACGGGGACTTCAAAGTTTGTGAACGCTGACAGATCTACCTTGAGTCTCTGGACAGCGGACCAGTAGCAAATCACGATCAACCCGAGCCGGTATCAAAATCTGCACAAAAAGTGCAGAGTGCAGCATCAGTACAACCAACCCCATGTAGTGATAAGTGTCGAACCTAACCTCGGCGAAGTGGTGACGAGGCTAAGACAAGACACCCACATATAACCTGAACAATATAACCATGCTAGAGGCAACAACAATAAGTAAAACAATACTGCAGAAATAATGGGAGGGGAACATACAGTGGGGGAATACAACATAAAGAGTGAGAATAATGAAAAGACACAATTAAATCGGAAATCCTTAAACGAATTGAGCAATTAAGACATCAAGGAAAACTGCACGGCATCACCCTTCGTGCTTTTACTCTCAACCTCACCAAATAACAAATAAGACTGCACGGCATCACCCTTCGTGCCTTTACTCTCTTCCTCACAATATAAGTAAATTATGCACGGCATCACCCTTCGTGCTTTACACTCTTCCTCACAATATAATTAAATTATGCACGACATCACCCTTCGTGCTTTACACTCTTCCTCACAATATAAAGAATCAATAACAACAGATAGAGAGAAGTTTCACAAGAAATCAATATTTCATAAATGATTACTTTCACAATTTAACATCTCAACCTCGAATCAATATTCACAATTTTATCGACCTTAGTGGAACCGGATACAAGTCTTCCAACATTTCAACAACAACAATAAGCATGGATAGCAAGATTTAAGACAACAAATATTCAAGAAATGGAATTTCACTCGCATGCTATGACTCGACCTCAACGTATAGATGCTCGTCACCTCAACTATACGTCGTATTCAACAACAAAACACGTAGCAAATACTCACACAATACATATTCCCTCAAGCCAAAGATAGACACAACACTTACCTTACTCCGAAGGCCACTTAATTCTCAATCACAGCTTTTCCTTTGGAATTCCCCTCCAAATCACTCATATCTATTCAAAAATGACTCAACAATATCAAAAATTGCTAAAGGAATCATCTTTAATGAATAATTACAGATTTCCCAAATTTTCCTCCAAAAATTCGAAAATTGACCCCGGGCTCACTTGGTCAAAACCCGAGGTTCGGACCAAAATTCTTTTACCCATTCACCCCTGAACCCGAATATGTATTTAGTCGTGGAATCTGACCTTAACTTGAGGTCTAAATCCCAAAATTCCTAGTTTTTACCCTAACCCCTAATTCTACTATGAAAACTCTAGATTTTAGGTTAAAAATTCAAGAAATGTAATGGGTAATTGAAAGAAAATGGTTTAGAATCACTTACCAACACTTTGGGGAAGAATATGACTCTTGGAAATTGCCTCTACCCGTTTGGTTCTTGAAACATGTTGAACAAATGGCTCAAACCCGTGTTTGGAGTCTGTTTTAAGTCACTGGACATGCCTTCATCGCGTTCGCGAGAGGCCTGTGGCGATCGCGATGCACAGTGGCCTAAGGCCTTCGCATTCGCATAAGGCAACTCCCCCTAGCCTTCGCGTTCGTGACCCAGTGGATGCATTCGCGTAGAAGAACACGACCAACCCTCCCCCAGGTCCCCAAGTGCTTGGCGTTCACGATTGTCAGGTCGCGTTTGCGAAGGGTAAATCCCCCATCACTTCGCGTTCGCGACCAGGCCTTCGCGTTTGCGAAGAAGAATTCTTAGCCTCACCAGATTACTCTTCGCGTTCGCGAGATGACCTTAGCTAACGCGAAGAAGGATATGCCAGACACTAGAATCTGCAGAAAACCATATTTTTCCCAAGTCCAAAACATCCCGTGGCCTATCCGAAACTCACCCGAGCCTCGGGGATCCAAACCAAACATGCACACAAGTATAAAAACATCATATGAACTTGATCGCGCGATCAAATCGCCAAAACAACACATAGAACTACAAATTTAGCACCAAATCAATTAAAATTCTGAAGAACACTTTAAAATTCCTATCTTCTCAACTGAACGTCCGAATCACGTCAAATCAACTCCGTTTCTCACCATATTTCACAGACAAGTCTTAAATATCATAATGAAACTGTACCGGGCTCCGGAACCAAAATACGGACCCGATACCAACAATGCCATGCATCAATCAATTCTTAAAAATAATTAATTTTCAAACTTTTAATTTTCCTCAAAAATTCATAACTTGAGCTAGGGACCTCCGAATTCGATTCCGGGCATACGCCCAGGTCCCATAATTTGATATGGACCTACCGGGACCGTCAAAACATGGACCCGGTCCCGTTTACCAAAAATATTTACTGAAGTCAACTAAAATTAACTTTTAAGGCAAAAATTCTTATTTTCATTAGTTTTCAACATAAAAGTTTTTCGGAAACCTGCCCGGACTGTGCACAAAAATTGAGGAGGGTAAAATGAGATTTTTAATTCTTAAGAGCGCAGATTCGAGTTCTAAAGCATAAGATGACCTTTTGGGTCATCACAACTAATAATCTGTAATTGTAACATCTACCAATTAATGAAATTTCTCACATTGACCAATTATTTGTATGGTTAGAGTTACGTTTTTGTTGTTAAACTAAATATTTCATAACACTAATAATTAATCATCTTTCTACCTATTTAAAGGTTCTTGAGTCTTGATTACTAATAAATATTTCCTTCGTCTTAAATTATTTGTCGTATTTCTCTTTTACACGTCTTTAAAGAAAATATTAATTTGAATGAATTTTTGACTATTTACCTTTATTTAGGTCTTTAATATAATCTCTCTTCATTGAACATTTACTTTATTTATGTGTCATCTCCATCTTCAAGAATAATTACTACTAAGGATAAAATGAAAAAAATAATTAATTTTATCTTAAACTTCTAAAATGATAAATATTTAAAACATCTATTTTTAGACATTATGATAAATAATTTGAGATAGAGGGAGTAGAAATTAATACTTCATATTAATTATATATTGGCTTATTTTAACTCTAATTCCCTATCTAACATTACTTTTAGAATAATCAATAGTACTGGATAAAAAAAATGGAAGAACCAATATAGTATTTCTTTTCTTCAAATTAAAAAGTAATAGTAGTTCTTCATTTTTTGACTTTAATGTCTTGAATACAAATATAATATTTAATGATTAGATATTAAAATATTGAAAATTTGAATTCCTAAAACGTAGTTTAACGTCAAAATTAGTTGTTATATTTGGTCCTAAATATTAGTATTTTGAATTATAAAAGGAATATTTTTGTTGATTTAAATATCCTAAATATTATGATTTTCTACTATAATAAATAAAGTGTAATTGATTTCAAAATACTAAATATTAGGAAATTAATAAAATGACTATTTTATCCAGTGTGAATTCTATGTTCTAAAGGTAAAAAAGGTGAACAACATTTCGCTAAGGGCCTTCGTGCTTTTAATATAGTATAGATAAGCATTACTTACAATTTATTAATTCAGTATAGGATTATATTTTTGTTTACCCTAAAAATTGAGTATCAATTAAACTTATATTGTGGTTTTAAGGATATGTGATTTAAACTAGTACCAATTAATAAATAACGAATTAAATAGATAAATTGGACAATAAAATAAATCAAACCGATCTGCAAACAATGCCTCGACCTCGATTTGAGATAGTGTCGACGTTAGTTAATAAGAACAATAGAGGATGGAACAAGTTGTGATGAACAGTAAGTAAGTAAGACAAATAAAGCAGCGTATGTGTATATTTTTCTCAGTGAATGATGATCCCTACAAATGATTGGAACTCCTATTTATATAGTAGAGGAAACCTAATTATGATATGTCTCTAATTATAGAAGAAAATAGTATAAACAGCTAGTTAACCGCTTCTGATTTGGTCCGTCCCGAGATTCACGCCATGATTCTCGACCAATCACGGATATCCGTTCCGAGATTCACGCTGTGATCTTCGACCGGTTACTGATATCTCGCCATTCCGTTATTATGCTCCCCTCGAAGTCGGTCATACTTGGTCTCGGTTGTTGCTGGCCTCGGTCCCAACGTACACTTCGATCCCTAGGCTTGATGTCGCATCTTCGAGCTCGGGTCTAATTTATTACGAGGCTACCCCCGATGCAACTCCCTTGTCTCAATCAAATAGCAAAATCGGGTAGGCCCGATTTTGACCGTATACAGATAGTCCCCTCGTTTCTTGGAGTGTAACTAGAAGAAACGAACGGAGCCTTCGATTTAGTACCTCGGCCAATTATGATGTCAACATCGTGATGTAAGCGACATAAGTGATTGAAGTGTCACGTTTGCACATGTCATGACCCAATTACCCCTCCGTGTGATGTCGTGACGGCACCTAGTCTCTACAACTAGGTAAGCCTAATATTTTTGTGGAATAATGAAATAAAAATATAAATCTAACCAACTATTCAAAAATACACAACAAATCCCAAAACCCGGCACATCGTGAATCAAAAACTATAGAAGAAAACTCTAGTGTCTCTATACATCACAATCTAACAAGGAAAATACAGAAAATAATGGATATGAGAAAGAGTAGAAGGGGACTCCGAGGTCTGCGGACGCGGCAGATATACCTTGAAGTCGCCAAAGCTGTCCCGGCTTACTGATAGTGCGGCTGATAAGGTGCACCTGGATCTGCACATGAATAAGATGTGCAGAGAGTAGCATGAGTACACCACAATCGGTACCCAGTAAGTGTCAAGCCTAATCTCGGTCGAGTAGTGACGAGGTCAGGTTAGGGCCCTACTGGCAAATATATAATAAAAATAATATAGAGTGTAATACCGCAATAAAATAAAGGCAAAAATTTAACAACAATGAAATCATAGAAGGTAACAACTCAGTACATAGAAATCATAATAGGGGATCTCCTGAGATACCGTCTCGTAGTCCCAAACGTAAATATACAGGGGGATCTCCCGGAATACCGTTCCGTAGTCCCAAAGTAAATATGCAGTACAGGGAGATCTCCCGGAATACCGTTCCATAGTCCCAAAGTAAATATACAGTACAGGGGGATCTCCCAGAATTGTCACGACCAAAAAATCTCACCCGTCGTGATGGCGCCTATGTCGATACTAGGCAAGCCGTTAATGTCACTAAACCACAATTTCTTTTAAGTTTGAAAATATAATATTTAAATACAATACAAAATCTCCCAAATACAAATACGAACACTCCCCAAAACCTGGTGTCACTAAGTACATGAGCATCTAATATGAATACAAATCTAAAAAAGTACGGTCTATAATAGTTTAAGACCAAAATACAGTAATACAGAGATAGGGAAGGAAAGACAAGGTCTGCGAAACACGGAAGCTACCTCTGAATCTCCGGAAAATTAGCTGTACGGAAGAATCAACACCCGCTATGTTCGGGACCACCTGGATCTACACACGAAGTGCAGGGTGTAGTATGAGTACAACCAACTCAGCATGTAACAATAATAACTTAAGGAACTGAAGATAATGAAGAGCTACATAGTTATAGTTCATTTCTAGTAATTCCAGCAAAGAATAGACATGCTATCAAATCTGGCAGTTTAATGTCAAATCAATTTTTATATAGTTCTTGTTCATGTAATCCGTATATCAACAATCTTTCAGAGATTTCACAACAATGACAGATAGCAACTAAGTGCAACAACAAATGGAAATCAAGTACAACCTCTTAGGACAACAACCACTCAATGGGCTCCCAGCCCTCATCAATCCCCGGGCTCCCAGCCCTCATCACTCACTCTCAATGGGTACCCGCGCTCACTGGTAGTGTACAGACTCCAGAGGGGCTCCTACAGCCCAAGAGCTATAATCTGCATGGACAACTCACGTGCTGCACGGATAACTCACGTGCCATAATATAAATATTTAGATCTGCACGGCTAACTCACGTGCTATAGTTCAATATAAGGATATACACGGCCAACTCACGTGCTGTACGGCCAACTCACGTGCTATAGTATAATATAAGGATCCGCACGGCCAACTAAGGTGCTATAGTATAATATAAGGATCTGCACGGCAAACTCACGTGCTGCACGGACAACTCACGTGCTATAGTATAATATCTCACAATCAGGCCCTCGGCCTCACTCAGTCATAAAGCTCTCCAGTCTATAGGGCTCTCAACAATCATGAAATCAGCCCAAACAACAATGATATGACACATCAATAATGAACAATAGAGACTGAGACAAAATAATCAAGTAACTATGACTGAGTACAAAACAAGAATTTAAGCAAATAATTCAACATGTACATGACCTCTGTGGGTCCCAACAATACCAACATATAGCCTAAACATGGTTTCTAACATGACTTATAGTCAAATTTTCACAACACATAGAGAACACATAATTATCAACAAGTTATTCAACTTTATAGTTTCCACGGGACGGACCAAGTCACAATCCCCTCGGTGCGCGCACAAACGCCTGTCACCTAGCATGTTCGTCACCTCTAAAATAATCACATGATACAAAAATTCGGGGTTTCATACCCTCAGAACCTGATTTAAAACTGTTACTTACCTCAAACTGTGTAATTCTTTATTTCGCTATGCCCTTTCCACGAGAATTGGTCCCTGAAAGCCTCGTATCTAGACACAATTAATTCGATTAAGTCAATACCCATTATTGTAATTAATTCCATAAGGAGATACTAATTTTTCTAATAAAATTCAAAATTAACTCAAAAATTGCCTGTGGGGCCCACATATCGCAACCCGACAAAAGTTACAGAATATGAACGCTCATCCAACCACGAGTCCAAAACCACATGAATAATTAAAAATCGTTCTGAATTCCTGTTTTATGGCCCTAAACCGCTATAAAATAAGGAACGGTTATGGAAAAGCAATGACTATTGTTCATTGGGACGTTTCTTTTGGGCCCACATTTTTTTTGGCGATACGGAGCATGTTGCCCGAATTCATGATGATGACGTGGAGATTAGCACACGAAAAATTGGAAATCGTTATGAGTTTCTATTTTACGGCCCTAAAACACCATAAAACGAAGAACGGTCATGGTGAAGCTATTCCTATTATTCATTAGGTCATTTTTGATAGGACCACAAAATTTTAGGTGATTCAGAGCCTTCGCCCGAATTCATTAAGATGGTGTGGACATTATCACTCGAAAAATTAAAAATCATCTTAAATTTATGTTTTATGACCCTAAAACGCTTTTAAAAAAAAGAGAAAAGGTCATGGTGAAGTTATGGGTATTGTTCATTAGATCGTTTTTTATGGCCCCAAAAATGTTTAGGCGATTCAGAACCTGTCAGACAAATTCATGAATATGGCGTGGACATTAGCACATGAAAAATCAGAAATCATAATGAATTTCAATTTTATGGCCCTAAAACGCCAAAAACGAGGATCATTCATGGTAAAATAATGGTTATTGTTCATTAGGTCCTTTCTGATAGCCCATAAAATTTTAGGTGATTCGGATCCCGTCGCCCTAATTCATGAAGATGGCGTGGACATTATTAGTACACGAAAAATCGAAAATCTTCCTAAATTCTTGTTTTATGACCCTAAAATACCAAAATACGAAAAACGATCATGGCGAAACATGACTATTGTTCTTTAGGTATTTTATGATGGACCCACAAAATTTTAGATGATTCGGAGCTCGTCGCCTGAATTCATGGAGATGTCATAGACATAACAATTATCATTGTTTCGCCATGTCTGTTCCTCATTTTTTGTGTTTTAGAGACATAAAACTGAAATTCTACGTGATTCTCAGATTTTCGTATGATATAGCCCGCGCCATCTTCATTCATCAGGGTGACCGGACCCGAATCGCCTAAAATTTTGTCGCCCAATAAAAAATAACCTAATGAACAATAGTCATTGCTTCGTCGTGACCGTTCCTCGTTTTGGGCGTTTTAGGGTCATAAAACTGGAAATCCGCATGATTCTCAGATTTTCGTGTGCTATAGCCCATGCCATCTACATTCATCAAGGCAACCCGAATCGCCTAAAATTTTGTCGGCCCATAAAAAACGAACTAAGGAACAAAAGACATCGCTTCGCCATGATCGTTCCTCATTTTTTGGCATTTTAGGTCCATAAAATTTCACCAAAATTCGACACCAACTCGCCCCTCAAATCTTCAATTAAAGCCTATGAAGATTTCTACCATTTTCAACCCAATCCTTACCCATTTGAACTTAACAATCTTTTCACAACCTTATTGGTACGTATACATAATACTCTTACACCCAAGAATCGTACTATAAATCACCCATTTTTACTCCAAACCTGAAATTGAAGAATTGAGGAAAGAAATTCTTACCTCTTTGAAGCCCTAGCAAGATCCTTGTAAAATATTCAAACCTTGAACAAGAATTGATGGATGAATGACTAAGTCTTCACTTTCTCTCTCTAAAATGCTCCCACCTCTCTCTAAAATATCAGTTTTTGGCTAAAAATGAGCTTCAAGGGCTATAAATCAAAATTGGGTCGGGTCAAAAATTAGAAAGAATGGAAGCTCTGACGCAGTTATGCGGTCGCATATGCGATCGCATAAAAGGTATGCGGTCCGCATACCGGCCGCATAATTTGGCCTCCAAAGCTGGGCGTTACTGACCCGGTCTGCGGTCATTATGCGGTCCGCATACTTGTTTTGCGGTCGCATAATGCACCGCAAAACAGGTCTGTGGTCACATAGTGCACCATAAATTTTCCTCAAATCTTGCCCCTATACTGATCCACTTTGCGACCATTATGCGGTCTGCAGAGTGATTCTGCGACCGCATAGTGGTCGCAGAAATGATCCTTTTCCGACAAAATTTTCCATTACTAATTGATCAACGTCGGCACTACCAAACCTTAATTTCCTTAGCAGAATTCTCCGGGGTCGTTACACATAAATCAACATCCGGTCGACCTTTTCAACTTAAATTTTAAACCTTGGAACTAAGTGCTCCAAATCATTTCAAAACCTCACCGGACCAAAACCAATTACCCCGGCAAGCCAATAACAATTGTACTTCACAATTTGAGCAGTAAATGGGGAAACGGCATTATAATACTCAAAACGACCAGCCGGGTCGTTACATTCTACCCCTCTTAAACAAACGTTCGTCCTCGAACGGGTTTAGAATAATACATGGAGTCTCAAATAAGTGTGGGTATTTGCTCCGCATCTCCTGCTCAATCTCCCAAGTAGCTTCTCCGACTGGCTGGACTCTCCACTGCACATTCACTGATGCTATATTCTTTGACCTCAATTTTCGAACCTGCCGGTCTAAAATAGCCACCGGCTCCACATCATAAGTCACTTTACCGTACAGCTGTACTGTACTGAAATCCAGAATGTGAGACGGATCCCCGACATACTTTCAGAGCATAGATACATGAAACACTGGATGAACACCTGATAGACTAGGTGGCAAAGCAAGTTCATAAGCCACCTCCCCAATTTTCTTAAGTATCTCAAAAGGCCCAATATACCGAGGGCTCAACTTACCCTTTTTCCCGAACCTCAACACACCCTTCATGGGTGAAATCTTGAGCAGAACCTTCTCCCCAACCATGTGAACAACATCACGAACCTTTCTGTTGGCATAACTCTTCTGTCTAGACTGTGCCGTGCGAAGCAATTCCTGAATTACTTTGACCGTCTCTAAAGCATCCTGAACTAAGTTAGTACCCAATAGTCTAACCTCACCAGGCTCAAACCAACCCACCGGAGACCGACATCGTCTCCCATATAAATCTTCGTACGGAGCCATCTGAATGCTTGACTGGTAGCTATTATTGTAAGCAAACTCTGCGAGTGGCAGAAATTGATCCCAAGAACCCCCAAAATCAATGATACAAGCGCGTAGCATATCCTCCAATATCTGAATAGTGCACTTGGACTGCTCGTCCGTCTGAGGGTGAAATGTTGTACTCAACTGAACCTGTGTGCCAAATTCTCACTGCACTGCCCTCCAAAACTGTGAGGTAAACTGCGTACCCCAATCTGAAATAATGGACACCGGCACACCGTGTAGGCGAATAATCTCGCGAATATAAATCCCAGCCAACCGCTACGAAGAATAATTAGTACCGACTGGAATAAAATGCGCAGATTTGGTAAACCGATCTACTATCACCCAAATAACATCAAACTTTCTCAAAGTCTGTGGGAGTCCAACTATGAAGTCCATGGTAATACGCTCCCACTTCCACTCCGGAATTTCAAATCTCTATAGCAATATGCCTGGTCTATGGTGCTCGTACTATACCTGTTGACAATTTAAACACCGAGATACAAACCCAACTATATCTTTCTTCATCCGTCTCCACCAATAGTGATGTCTCAAATCCTTATACATCTTCGGGCGCCTGGATGAATAGAGTACAGCGAACTGTGAGCTTCCTGGAGAATTAGCTCACGAAAACCATCTACATTAGGTACACATAGCCTACCCTGCATCCGTAATACACCATCATCTCCAATAGTGACTTCCTTAGCATCACCGTGCTAAACCGTGTCTGTAAGGACAAGCATATGTGGATCATCATACTGGCGCTCTCTGATACGATCATATAAAAAAGACCGAGTAACCACACAGGCCAAAACTCGATTCGTCTCGGAAACATCCAATCTAACAAACTGATTAGCCAAGGCCAGAACCTCCAAGACTAAAGGCCTCTCTTCTACCGGTAAGTATGCTAAGCTGCCCAAACTCCCTGCCTTACGACTCAAGGCATCGGCCACCACACTGGTCTTTCCGGGATGATAGAGAATGGTGATATCATAATCCTTAAGCAACTCCAACCACCTTCGTTGCCGCAAGTTAAGATCCTTCTATTTAAATAAATGTTGTAGACTCCAATGATCGATATATACCTCACAATGGACACCGTACAAGTAATGCTGTCAAATTTTCAAGGCATAAATAATAGCTGCTAACTCAAGATCGTGGACCGGATAATTCTTCACATGTACCTTTAACTGTCTGGACGCATAGGCAATCACCCTACCGTCTTGCATAAGTACTGCGCCGAGACCAATCCGCGACGCGTCACAATACACAGTGTAAAACTCTGAACCTATAGGCAACACCAATACTGGATCTATAGTCAAAGCTGTATTGAGCTTTTGAAAGCTCTCTTCACACTCATCCGACCACCTGAACGGAGCACCTTTCTGGGTCAATTTAGTCATAGGCGATGCAATAGACGAGAAACCCTCCACGAAACGATGATAATAATCGGCCAAGCATAGAAAACTCTGAATCTCAGTAACTGAGGATGGTCTGGGCCAATTCTGAACTGCCTCTATTTTGTTCGGATCTACCTTAATACCTTCACCGGAGACTATATGTCCTAAGAATGCCACTAAACTAAGCCAGAACTCACACTTAGAAAATTTGGCATAAAGTTTCTCCTTTCTCAGCCTCTGTAACACAATACCCAAGTGTTTTGCATGCTCCTCCAGGCTACGTGAGTACATCAGAATATCATCAATGAATATCGCGACAAATAAATCAAGATATGGTTGAAATACACTATTCATCAAATGCATAAATACTGTTGGGGCATTGGTTAGCCCAAAAGACATCACAAGAAATTCATAGTGTCCATAACGAGTCCTGAATGTCGTCTTTAGAATATCTGAATCCCGAATTTTTAATTGGTGATACCTAGACGTCAAATCAATTTTGGAGAACACCCTCGCTCCCTGAAGCTGGTCAAATAAATCATCAATACGCGGCAATGGATATTTATTCTTGATTGTAACTTTGTTCAACTGCCTATAATCAATGCACATCTGCGTAGTACCATCTTTCTTTTTCACAAACAGAACCGGTGCACCCCAAAGTGACACACTAGGCCTAATAAACCCTTTTTTAAGGAGTTCCTGAAGTTGCTCTTTCAATTCTTTTAACTCAACTGGTGCCATACGATACAGAGAAATAGAAATGGGCTGAGTTCCTTGCAACAAGTCAATACCGAAATCAATATCCCTGTCGGGTGGCATACCCGGCAGGTCTGCAGGAAATATATCCGGAAAGTCTCGTACGACTGGTACTGAATCAATAATAGGAGCATCTGCATCAACATCTCTCACAAAGGCTAAATATGACAAGCATCCCTTTCCAACCATACGTTGGGCCTTCAAATAAGAAATTACCCTACTAGGAACAAGATTTAGAGAACCCCTCCATTCAACCTTTGGCAACCCCGGCATCATCAACGTCACGATTTTTGTGTGACAGTCTAGAATAGCATGACATGGAGACAACCAATCCATACCCAGGATTACATCGAAATCAACCACAACGAGTAATAAGAGATCAACTTTAGTCTCCAGTTCCCCAATAGTTACCACACACGACCGATACACACGATCCAGAGTAATCATATCACCCGTCGGTGTAGATACACAAACAGGTGAAACTAAGGACTCACAGGGCATATCCAGATAACGAGCAAAATACAATGATACATATGAATAAGTGGAACCAGGATCAGATAATATAGAAGCCTCCCTATGAAACACTGAAACCATACCTGTGATAACTGCATCTGAGGTAATAGCATTTGGTCTGGTAGGAAAAGCATAGAATCGAGCATGTCCGCCTCCTGATCGACCTCCCCCTCTTGGGCGACCCCTAGCTGCCTGACCCACACCCCGAGCTGGCTGAGCGGGTGGTGTAACTACTGGTGCTGGTGCCGTTGGTCGAGAACTCTGCTGTGGAGCCCCACTCAATAGCCTAGGACACTCTCTCTTGAAATGACCAAATTCTACGCACTCTAAACAACCCCTTCTCTTATGGAGCTACTGATCCTGATAACCCGAGGAATTACCTGCAGAAGCCTGAGCGGATGAGGCATGATGATAAATCTGCGCTGGTAGTGCACTGAATGAAGACTGACCTGAGTGAGAACTGTAAGAACTGTGGCTAGCTGATGCACCATAATGAGCTGGACGACCCGTCTGAGCGTGTCTATAAGAATGACCCCTACCACGGGGAAACTGACCCCCTGAAGGAACACCATTGTAATCACCCGGACCACGAGGCCTCTTAGCCTCCCTCTCTCTACGTTCCTGGCTACGAACCATCTCTATCTACCAAGCAATGTCCACTACCTCATCAAAAGTAGCACTAGATACTCTTTCCCTAGTCATAAGTAACCGCAGCTGATATGTGAGGCCATCAATGAACCTCCTAATCCTCTCCTTAGCAGTGGGAACCAACCAGACTGCGTCACAATCCAACTCATAAAATCTCATCTCGTACTGCATCACTCACATCTCACCCTGGCGAAGCTGCTCAAACTGTCTGTGCAGCTCTTCTCTGCGTGACTGAGGCACGAACTTCTCCAAAAAGACCACGAAGAACTGCTGCCAAGTAAGGGGTGTTGGGCCAACAGGCCTACGCCTCTCGTAAGTCTCCCACCATCTGAGTGCAGCCCCAGAAAACTGAAAAGTAGTGAATGAGACACCACTGGTCTCCAGAATACCTGTTGTCCAAAGCATCTGTTGGCACCTATCCAGGAAACCCTGAGCATCCTCTGACTCAGTACCGCTAAATGGTGGAGGTCGATGCCTCTCAAATCTCTCAAGTCTCTTCTACTTATCATCTGCCATAACAGGAACTACCGGGGCCTAAGCAGCAGCAACCGGCTGCGTTAGTAGTTCCCCTAGTATCTGAAGTCCATGTACTACCTATTCTGGAGTACGGGCAACGGGGGTATGAGTACCTCCCCCGGCCTGAGAAGCGGCAGGTGCGGCCTGAGCCGAAACCACCTGAGCAAGACCAGTGAAAGCTGCCAATATCTGGGCCAAAGTCTCATGAAGGCCTGGAATCCCAATGGGCATAGCTAGTGCGTGAGATAATCCTGTCGGCTCAGCTATATCCGGAATCTACTTCTAAGCTGGAGGAATTGGTGCTTATAGGTGCTATTCCAACTGTGGTACGAGCTACACCTCAAGCTCTACCTCGGCCCTGGCCTCTACCATGGCCCCGACCTCTTGCGACCCTAACTGGTGGCACTGGTGGCTGACCGTCCGATTCGGTAGTACGTATCCTCACCATCTGGGAAAGAATAGAATAGTAGAAATTTAGTTTCCAGAATCAACAAATTCGCACGACAAAATATAAGAAAGTGAAATTTTCCTAAGGGTTCCGCAGCCTCTTCAAGATAAGTACAGATGTCTCCGTACCGATCCGCAAGACTCTACTAGACCTGCTCATGACTCATGAGACCTATGTAACCTACGCTCTGATACCAACTTGTCACGACCCAAAATCTCACCCGTCGTGATGGCGCCTATCTCGATACTAGGCAAGTCGTTAATGTCACTAAACCACAATTTATTTTAAGTTTGAAAATATAATATTTAAATACAATACAAAATCTCCCAAATACAAATACGAACACTCCCAAAAACCTGGTGTCACTGAGTACATGAGCATCTAATATGAATACAAATTTGGAAAAGTACGATCTACAATAGTCTAAGACCCAAATACAGTAATACAGAGATAGGGAAGGATAGACAAGGTCACCAAAACACGGCAGCTACCTCTGAATCTCCGAAAAATCAGCTCTACGAAAGAATCAACACCCGCTATATCCGGGAATACCTGGATCTGCGCATGAATTGCATGGTGTAGTATGAGTACAACCAACTCAGCAAGTAAAAATAATAACTTAAGGAACTGAAGATAATGACGAGCTACACAGTTATAGTTCATTTCCAGTAATTCCAGCAAAGAATAGACATGCTATCAAATCTGGCAGTTTAATGTCAAATCAATTTTTATACAGTTCTTGTTCATGTAATCCGTATATCAAAAATCTTTCAGAGATTTCACAACAATGACAGATAGCAACTAAGTGCAACAAAAAATGGAAATCAAGTACAACCTCTTAGGACAATAACCACTCATTGGGCTCCCAGCCCTCATCACTCCCTGGGCTCTCAGCCCTCATCACTCACTCTCAATGAGTACCCGTGCTCACTGGGGGTGTACAGACTCTAGAGGGGCTCTTACAGCCCAAGCGCTATAGTCTGCACGGACAACTCACGTGTTGCACGGACAACTCATGTGCCATAATATAAATATCTAGATCCGCACGGCCAACTCACGTGTTGCACGGCCAACTCGCATGCTATAGTATAATATAAGGATCCGCACGGCCAACTCATATGTTGCACGGCCAACTCACGTGCTACACGGACAACTCACGTGCTATAGTATAATATAAAGATCTGCACGGCCAACTCAGGTGCTATAGTATAATATAAGTATCTGCACGGCCAACTCACATGTTGCACGGACAACTCACGTGCTATAGTATAATATCTCACAATCAGGCCCTCAGCCTCACTCAGTCATAAAGCTCTCCAGTCTCTAGGGCTCTCAACAATCATGAAATCAGCCCAAAAAACAATGATATGACACATCAATAATGAACAATAGAGACTGAGACAAAATAATCAAGTAACTATGATTGAGTACAAAACAACAATTTAAGAAAATAATTCAACATGTAAACGACCTCTGTGGGTCCCAACAATACCAACATATAGCCTAAACATGGTTTCTAACATGACTTATAATCAAATTTCCACAACACATAGAGAACACATAATTATCAACAAGTTATTCAACTTTACAGTTTCCACTGGACGGACCAAGTCACAATCCCCTCGGTGCACGCCCACACACCCATCACCTAGCATGTGCGTCACCTCCAAAATAATCACATGATACAAAAATCCGGGGTTTCATACCCTCAGAACCATATTTAAAACTGTTACTTACCTCAAACCGTGTAATTCTTTATTCTGCTATGCCCTTTCCACGAGAATTGGTCTCCGAAAGCCTCGTATCTAGCCATAATTAATTCGATTAAGTCAATACCCATTATGTAATTAATTCCATAAAGAGATACTAATTTTTCCAATAAAATAAGAAATTAACTCAAAAATTGTCTGTGGGGCCCACATATCAGAACCCGACAAAAGTTTTAGAATATGAACGCTCATCCAACCACAAGTCTAACGATACAAATTTCACCAAAATTCGACACCAACTCGACCTTCAAATCTTCAATTAAAGCCTATAAAGATTTCTACCATTTATAACCCAATCCTTACCCATTTGAACTTAACAATCTTTCCACAACCTTATTGGCACGTATACATAATACTCTTACACCCAAGAATCGTACTATAAATCACCCATTTTTACTCCAAACCCGAAATTGAAGAATTGAGGAAAGCAATTCTTAACTCTTTGAAGCCCTAGCAAGATCCTTGTGAAATCTTCATACCTTGAACAAGAATTGATGGATGAATGACTAAGTCTTTACTTTCTCTCTCTAAAATGTTTTCACCTCTCTCTAAAATATCATATTTTTGGCTCAAAAATGAGCTTCAAGGGCTATAAATCAAAATTGGGTCGGGTAAAAAATTAGAAAGAATGGAAGCTCCGACACAGTTATGCGGTCGCATAACAGGTTGGCGGTCTGCATACTGGCTGCATAATTTGGCCTCCAAAGTTGGGCGTTACTAACCCGGTCTGCGATCATTATGCATTCCGCATACTTGTTCTGTGGTCGCATAATGCACTGTAAAACAGGTCTGCGGTTGCATAGTACACCGCAGATTTTCCTCAAATCTTGCCCCTCTACTGATCCACTTTGCGACCATTATGCGGTCTGCAGAGTGATTTTGCGACCGCATAGTGGCCGCAGAAATGACCTTTTTCCTGACTAAATTTTCCTTTACTAATTGATCCACCTCGGCACTACCAAACCTTAATTTCCTTAGCAAAATTCTCTGGGGTCATTACACATAAGTTAACATCCGGTCAACCTTTTCAACTTAAATTCTAAACCTTGGAACTAAGTGCTCCAAATCATATCAAAACCTCACCGGACCCAAACCAATTATCCCGGCAAGCCAAATAACAATTGTAATTCACAATTTGAGCAGTAAAAGAGGAAACGGGATTATAATACTCAAAACGACCGGCCGGATCGTTGCAGGAATACCGTTTCGTAGTCCCAAAGTAAATATGCAGTACAAGGGGATCTCCCGAAATACCGTTCCGTAGTCCCAAAGTAAATATGTAGTACAAGGGGATCTCCCAAAATACCGTTCCATAGTTCTAAAGTAAATATACAGTGCGAATGATAGAAATACAACTACGTCACGAAATTCTTACAATTTAGACTAAGTACCAGTGAGGGAAGAAGCAGAAAATTCTCTAAGCATGATGCACAGAATTCACATAAGCAATTAAGACACGTAGATATGTTGTATTAGACTAAACATGATAGCTACACATATTGGAATAACTCAATTAAGAATGAAAATAGATTAGTACTGATTAAAATGGTATAATTCAAAATAACAAGAAAACATGTTGCTGCTCAGTAGGAAAATCGGGTTTTACCACAACTAGCATGTGTACGTACACGGTACTCACATATCACAATAGTTCCAAATCTTAAGGGGATTTCCCTCACACAAAGTTAGACAAGCCACTTACCTCGAACCAAGTTCAATCAATCGGTCACAATGCCTTTCCCACGAATATCCGACTCCGAATGGCCCAAATCTAGCCAAAAGCAATTACATGTCATAAATACAACCATAATACACTCATCTAATTAATGAAATCAACACTTTAACAAAAATTCCGAAATTAACTCACAAATTTCCCGTGGGGCCCACGTCTCGAAATCGAGTAAAAGTTACAAAATACGAACACCCATTCACTCACGAGTCTAACCATATAAAAATTACTCAAATCCGACCACAAATCCCCTTTCAAAACTTGAAATCTTTGTTGAAGAAGTTCTTCCAAATTTTTCCCAATTTCAACCCCAAAATCTGAAATTAAATGATGAAATCAACCATAGATTAGTGGAATATAACCATAAAGGAGGTAGGAATCATTACCCATAAACTTCCTCCAAAAATCTCTCCAAATTTCTCCTTCTACCGAGCTCTCAATCAAATTTTTGTGTTATGAACTCAACCCTCGTTTTTGAACCTTAAATTCTGCCCAGGTGCGTTCTTCTTCGCGAACGCGACATCACGATCGTGAACGCGATGAACAATCTTCCACTGGCCCAAAATTCTTCCTTCGCGAACATGAGGGGACTCTCGCAAACGCATACCTTCCACTGACGGACCTTTTGCAAACGCGGGAACCTCTTCGCGAACGCGTAGGCTTAATGCCCGAAGCTCCCTCTGCCTCGTTCCTCTACGCGAATGCGAGGACCATATCGCGAACGTGTAGGCTTAAGGTCCCACACATTCACGAACGTGAAGAACAACTTAGATTCCTTTCCCAGATGCTTTACGCGATCGCGAGGCACCTCTCGCGAACGAGATGAAGGATTTTTCTGCAATAAAACACTAGAAATCTGCCATTTCTCTAAGTCCAAAAATGACCCATTGAGCATCCGAAACACACCCGAGGCCCCCGGGACCTCAACCAAACAAACTAGCAAGTCCTAAAACACCATACAAGCTTAGTCGAATCCTCAAACCACATCAAACAAATGCTAAAATCATAAATCATCCTCCGATTCAAACTTAAAGAACTTGAAACTTCCAAATTCGACAACCGATGTCGAAACCAACCAAACCACGTCTGATTGACCCCACATTTTGCATAAAAGTCATATTCAACACTACGAACCTACTACAACTTCCGGAATTGAATTCCGACCCCGATATCAAAATTTTCACTACCGGTCCAAAACTCCAAAATTTTAACTTTCGCCATTTCAAGCCTAAATGAGCTACGGGCCCCCAAAACACATTCCGGACATGCCCCTTAGCCCAAAATCACCCAACGGAGCTTACGGAATCGACGGAATTCCATTCCGAAACCGTATTCACATAGTTCCAACTACGATCCAAATTCTAAGACGTAAGCTCTCATTTAGGGACTAAGTGTCCCAAAATACTTCGAAACTCAAAACCAATCATCCCGGCAAGTTACAATAGCAGAAATAGATACGGGGAAAGTAATTAATAGGGGTTCGGGGCTCTAACTCTTAAAATGACCGGTCGGGTCGTTACATCATCCCCTTCTTAAACAAATCATTTGTCCTCGAACGAGCATAGAGACATACCTGAAGTGGTGAAAAGATGAGGATAACGGCTGCGCATATCCTTCTCGGTCTCTCAATTCGCCTCCTCGACCGGCTGTCCCCTCCAATGAACCTTCACGGAAGCTATGTTCTTTGATCTTAGCTTTCTAACCTGCCTGTCTAAAATAGCCACCGGCTCCTCAACATAGGATAGATCCTTGTCCAATTGAACTGAGCTGAAATACAACACATGGGATGGATTGCCGTGATACTTTCGGAGCATAGAAACATGGAATACCGGATGAACTCCTACTGGACTGGGAGGCAAGGAAAGCTCATAAGCAACCTCCCCAACTCGACGCAACACCTCAAATGGACCAATGAACCTTGGGCTCAGCTTGCCCTTCTTTCCAAACCTCATAACACCCTTCATAGGCGAAACTTCCGATCCATATAACTCTTCTGTCTGGACTGGGTTGTGCGAAGTCTATTCTGAATCACCTTCACTTTTTCCAAGGCATCCTGAACCAAGTCCGTACCCAATAATCTGGCCTCGCCGGGTTCGAACCAACCCACTAGGGACTGACACCGCCTGCCATACATAGCCTCATACGGTGCCATCTGAATGCTGGACCGATAACAATTGTTGTAAGCAAACTCCGCAAGTGGCAAGAACGGGTCCCAAGCACCCCCAAAATCTATCACACACACACAAAGCATATCCTCTAATATCCGAATAGTGTACTCGGACTGCCCGTCCGTCTAAGGGTGAAATATTGTGCTCAACTCAATCCGAGTACCCAACTCATGTTGTACAGCTCTCCAGAACCGTGATGTAAACTGCGTACCCCAGTCAGAGATAATAGATACCGGTACGCCATGAAGCCTGACGATCTCACGGATGTAGATTCGAGCTAGCTGCTCGGAATAATTGGTAGTCATCACAGGAATGAAATGAGCTGACTTGGTCAGCCTATCCACAATCACCCAAACTGCATCAAACCTCCGCTGAGTCTGTGGGAGTCCAACAACAAAATCCATAGTGATCCACTCCCATTTCCACTCCGGAATCTCTAACTTTTGAAGCAATCCACCTGGTCGATGATGCTTATATTTTACATGCTGGAAATTCAGACATCGAGCCACACACTCTACTATGTTCTTCTTCATTTTCCTCCACCAGTAATGTTGTTTCAAGTCCTGATACATCTTTGCGGCACCCGGATGAATAGAGTATCGCAAACTGTGAGCCTCCTAGAGAATCAACTCATGCAAACCATCTACATTGGGCACACATAGCCTGACCTACAACCTCAATATACCATCATCTCCAATAATGACCACCTTAGCATCACCGTGCTGGACTGTGTCCTTAAAGACAAGCAGATGGAGGTTATCATACTGACGCTCCCTGATACGATCATAAAGATAAGACCGAGAGACCACACAAGCCAATACTCGACTCGGCTGAGAAATATCCAATCTCACAAACTAGCTGGCTAAGGCCTGAACATCCAATGCCAATGGCCTCTCTGCTACAGGTAGATATGCTAAACTCCCTAAATTCTCGGCTCGACGACTCAAAGCATCGACCACCGCATTGTCCTTCCCAGGGTGGTACAAAATAGTGATATCATAATCCTTAAACAGCTCCAACCACCTCCCTGACGTAAGTTAAGATCTTTCTGCTTTAACAGATGCTGCAAACTTCGATGATCGGTGTAAATCTCACAAGGAACACTGTACAAATAATGTCGCCATATCTTTAAGGCATGAACAATAGCTTCTAACTCAAGATCATGGAAAAGATAGTTCTTTTTGTGCACCTTCAGCAGTCTGGACGCGTAGGCAATCACCCTACCGTCCTGCATCAACACCGAACCGAGACCAATCCGCGATGCATAACAATACACAGTATAAGACCCCGAACCTATAGGTAATACCAATACTGGGACTGTAGTCAAAGCCGTCTTGAGCTTCTGAAAGTTCTCCTCACATTCCTATGTCTACCTAAACAGAGCACCCTTCTGGGTCAACCCGGTCATAGGTGATGTAATAGATGAGAAACCCTCTACAAATCGACGGTAATACCCCGCCAAACCAAGAAAACTCCGGATCTCTGTAACTGAGGACGGTCTGGGTCAACTCTACACTGCTTCCATCTTCTTCGGATCCACCTAGATCCCCTCACTCGGTACTGAGTCTAGCCAAAACTCACACTTTGAAAATTTTGCATATAACTTCTTTTCTCTCAAGGTATGAAGTGCAGTCCTCAGGTACTGCTCATGATCCTCCCGACTCCGGGTGTATACCAGAATGTCGTCTATAAATACAATAATGAATGAGTCAAAATAGGGCCGGAACACACTATGCATCAAGTGCATAAAAGTTGTTGGGGCATTGGTCAGCCCAAAAGACATCACAAGAAACTCATAGTGACCATATCTAATCCTGAAAGCAGTCTTCGGGATATCTGGCTCCCGAATCTTCAACTGATGATAACCTGAACGTAAGTCAATCTTGGAAAACACTCTGGCACCCTGTAATTGATCAAATAAGTCATAAATACGAGGCAATGGATACATGTTCTTCACTGTGACTTTATTCAACTGGCGGTAATCAATACACATCCGCATAGAACCATCTTTCTTCTTTAAAAATAAGATAAGATCACCCCCAAGGTAACAAACCGGGCCGAATGAAGCCCTTATCAAACAATTCCTGTAATTGCCCCTTCAACTCTTTTAACTCAGGAGGAGCCATACGATATGGAGGAATAGAGATGGGATGAGTGACCGGCAATAAGTCAATGCCAAAATTAATATCTCTGTCGGGCGGCATGCCCGGAAGATCAGCTAAAAATACATCTGGAAAGTCCCTCACTACTGAAACTGACTCAATTGTAGGGGTATCAATACTGACATCTCTCACATAAGCTAGATTCGCGTCACACCCCTTCTCAACCATTCGTTGAGCTTTAAGAAAAGAAACAACTCTACTGGGAGTATACTCTAAGGTACCCCTCCACTCTAATCGCGGTAAACCTGGCATAGCCAGTGGCATCACGGTCTTAGCGTGACAATCAAGAATAGCATAATGGGGCGACAACTAGTCCATGCCCAAAATAATATCAAACTCTACCATGCTGAGCAATACAAATTGGCTCTGGTCTTAAAACCACTAAGAGCAATCAAACACGACCGATACACGCGGTCCGCAACAAGAGAATCTCCCACAGGAGTAGACACATAAATAGGGAACTCAAAGAATCCCAAGATACGCCCAAATACGGGGAAAAATAAGAGGACACATAAGAATATGTAGAGCCCGGGTCAAATAATACTGACGCATCTATATGACAGACTGGAACAATACCTGTAATGATAGAATCAGAAGCAACTGCCTCTGTACGAGCAGAAAGTGCATAATATCTTTCCTGGCCTCCCCTTCTAGGGCGACCTCTACCTCCCCGACCTCCACCTCGAGCTAGCTGAGCAGGTGGGGTGGCAACTGGTGCTGTAATCATAGCCTGAGGACCCGGTGGAGCATGTTGTGGCTGAGAAGTCTATGGAGGTGCACCACTCCTAATCCTAGGGCAATCCCTCACTACATGGCGAGTGTCGCCACACTCAAAACAAGCTCTAGGAGGGCGTGGCTGTTGTGACTGGCTCGGGCCAAGTCTGCTGGACTGGCTGCTAGGAACACCTCGTGCAGGAGGCACACTAGATACTGGCGGTGCATAATAAGGCTCCTGGGGTCTAGAAGGAGATGGAACACCGCCGGTGGTTAGAAGAGCTGAATGAATGAGGCGACTCATATAACTCCTACCATTGCGAGCTGCTGGGGCACGAGCTCCAGAATAATAACCAGCCTCTCGAGACCTCTTGGCCTCCCTCTCCTCTCTATCCCGGGCAAACATGCCCTTAAATCTCCTGGCAATACTCATAACCTGCTAATAAGAAGTATCCATCTCCAATTCCCTGGCCATACTACTCCGGATGCTGGGATGGAGTCCCTTAATAAATCGTCGAACCCTCTCTCGAACTGTGGAAACTAAGGCCGGTGCATGTCGGTCCAAATCACTGAAGCGAACTGCATACTCTGACACAGTCATAGCACCCTGGCGCAACTGCTCAAACTCCGCGCGCCATAAGTTCTTGAGGCTCTGAGGGACATATTCTCTCAAAAACATGTCCGAGAACTGAGTCCATGTAAGTGAAGCTGCCTCAACCGAACTACTCAACTCATAAGCACGCCACCACTGATAGGTTGCTCCTCTAATCTAGAATGTAGTAAAAGAAACCCCGCTCGTCTCTGCTACGCCCATAGTACAGAGAATACGATGACACTCCTCCAGAAAACCCTGAGCATCATCTGTAGCCAATCCGTTGAAGGTAGGTAGGTGGTACTTCTTGTACCTCTCAAGTCTGAGCGTCTCCACCTCGGAAGCTGCTTCCCTAAACTCGGACCGAGCTGGAGCTATCGGCTGCATTAGTACAACCTCTGGAACCCGGTCGACCTGAACCCGCTGCTCTGGAGTACCGGCGATGGGAGTCTGTGCTCCTCCCCCGGCCTGAGATGTGGTAGGAGCAAGTGACATCAATCCAACGTGAGCTAAGGTGTTGAACATGCTCAGAAATTGGGCTAGAGTCTCCTGGAGGGCTGGTGGAGAAACAGGTACCTCAGGTGTTTGCCCTCCAGTTGGAGCTACTGAGGGCTCCTCTGTAGTAGCTCGTGCGGGGTGCTCTGGCTGCATCACGTGGACGTCCTCGACCTCTACCCCGGCCCCGGCCTCTCGCGGCTCTAGCAGGGGGCACGGGTACCTGGTCATCAGATCCGCTTGTACGTGTCCTCACTATCTGTGAGAGAATAGAATATAGAAGTTTAGAATCTTTGAAGTCAACAATTTTCGCACGATAAGGAATCAAAGTGGTGAAATTTTCCTAACAGTTCCATAGCCTCTCGAAGATAAGTACATACGTCTCCGTACCGATCTGCGAGACTCTACTAAACTGGTTTGTGACTCACGACACCTATGAACCTAGAGCTCTGATACCAACTTATCACAACCCAATTTCCCCTCTGTGTGACGTCATGATGGCACCTAGTCTCTACAACTAGGTAAGCCTAACATTTTTGCGGAATAGTGAAATAAAAATATAAATTTAACCAACTATTCAAAAATACACAACAAATCCCAAAACCCGGAACATCGTGAATCACAAACTACAGAAGGAAAAATCTAGTGTCTCTATACATCAGAATCTAACAAGGAAAATATATAAAATAATGGACATGAGAAAGAGTAGAAGGGGACTCCGAGGTCTGCGGACGCGGCAGATATACCTTGAAGTCTCAAAAGATGTCCCGACTCACTAATAGTGCGGCTGACTGGATCTGCACACGAAAAACATGTGCAAAGAGTAGCATAAGTATACCACAATCGGTACCCAATAAGTGTCAAGCCTAACCTCGGTCGAGTAATGACGAGGTTAGGTCAGGGCCCTACTGGCAAATATATAATAAAAATAATATAGAGTGTAATACCGCAATAAAATAAAGGCTGGAATTTAACAACAATCAAATCATATAAGGTAACAACTCAGTACATAGAAATCACAACAGGGGATCTCCCGAGATACCGTCTTGTAGTCCCAAACGTAAATGTGCAGGGGGATCTCCCGGAATACCGTTCCGTAGTCCCAAAGTAAATATGCAGTACAAGGGGATCTCCCGAAATACCGTTCCATAGTCCCAAAGTAAATATGCAGTACATGGGGATCTCCCGAAATACCGTTCCATAGTCCCAAAGTAAATATACAGTACATGGGGATCTCCGGGAATACCGTTCCGTAGTCCCAAAGTAAATATGCAGCGCGAATGATAGAAATATAACTACATCACGAAATTCTTACAATTTAGACTAAGTACCAGTCAGGGAAGAAGCAGGAAATTCACTAAGCATGCTGCACAGAATTCATATAAGAAATTAAGACACGTAGTCATGTTGTATTAGACTAAACATGATAGCTACACATATTGGAATAACTCAATTAAGAATGAAAATAAATTAGTACTCATTAAAATGGTATAACTCAAAATAACAGGAAAACATGTTGTTGCTCAGTAAGAAAATCGGGTTTTACCACAACTAGCCCGTGTACGTACTTCTCACCTCATGTACACGGCGCTCACATATCACAATAGTTCCAAATCTTAAGGAGATTTTCCCCACACAAAGTTAGGCAAGCCACTTACCTCGAGTCAAACTCAATTAATCGGTCACAATGCCTTTCCCACGAATATCCGGCTATGAATGGCCCAAATCTAGCCAAAAGAAATTACATATCATAAATACAACAATAATAGACTCATCTAATTAACGAAATCTACACTTTAACGAAAATTCCGAAATTAACTCAAAAATTGCCTGTGGGACCCACATCTCAGAATCAGGTAAAAGTCATAAAATACGAACACCCATTCACTCACGAGTCTAACCATATAAAAATTACTCAAATCCGACCAATTTTCCCTTTCAAAACTCGAAATCTTTGTTGAAGAAGTTCTTCCAAATATTTCCCAATTTCAACCCCAAAATCCGAAAATGATAAAATCAACCATAGATTAGTGGAATATAACCATAAAGGAGTTAGGAATTATTACCCAAAAAATTCCTCCAAATATTTCCTTCTACCGAGCTCGCAATCAAATTTTTGTGTTATGAACTCAACCCTCTTTTTTAAACCTTAAATTATGCCAGGTGCGTTCTTCTTCGCGAACGCGACATCACGATCGCGAACGCGATGAACAATCTTCCACTGGCCCAAAATACTTCCTTCGCGAACACGAGGGGACTCTTGCAAACGCGTACCTTCCACTGACAGACCCTTCGCGAACGCGGGAACCTCTTCGCGAACGCGTAGGCTTAATGCATGAAGCTCCCTCTGCCTCGTTCCTCTATGCGAACGCGATTACCATTTTGCGAATACATAGGCTTAAGGTCCCACACCTTCGCGAACGTGGGAACATCATTGCGAACGCGAAGAATAACTTAGATTCCTTTCCCAGATGCTCTACGCGATCGCGAGGCACCTCTCGCGAATGCGATGAAGGATTTTTCTGCAATAAAACACCAGAAATCTGCCACTTCTCTAAGTCCAAAAATGACCCGTTGAGCATCCGAAACACATTCGAGGCCCCCGGGACCTCAACCAAACACACCAACAAGTCCTAAAATACCATACGAACTTAGTCGAATCCTCAAACCACATCAAACAAATGCTAAAATCACAAATCATCCTCCTATCCAAACTTAAAGAACTTGAAACTTCCAAATTCGACAACCGATGGCGAAACCAACAAAACCACGTCCGATTGACCCTAAATTTTGCACATAAGTCATATTCAACACTACGGACCTACTCCAACTTCCAGAATCATATTCCGACCCCAATATCAAAATTTCCACTACTGGTCCAAAACTCCAAAATTTCGACTTTCGCCATTTCAAGCCTAAATGAGCTAAGAGCCCCCAAAATATATTTCGGGCACGCCCCTAAGCCCAAAATCACCCAATGGAGCTAACGATCAACAGAATTCCATCACAGAACCGTCTTCATACAGTTCCGACTACGGTCCAAATTCTAAGACTTAAGCTCTCATTTAGGGACTAAGTGTCCCAAAACACTCTGAAACTCAAAACCAATCATCCCGCCATGTCACAATAGCAGAAATAGATATGGGAAGAGTAGTTAATAGGGGTTCGGGGCTCTAACTCTCAAAACGACCGGCCGGGTCATTACAGCACAGTTCCCAAGGTCATTAATTAACGTTAGTTGATGGTCGGCCACCAGTGCTTTCAAAACATCAAAGTGGCTATTATAAATAGACCACCTTCATAATCTTCTCAAACTTTACTTTCAAACTTCTTCTAATCTTCAAAATCTCATCTATTCTCTTCAAGTTCATCAACTTTGCCGGTTTTCATTTTCCAATCTCTTATTTTAAAAAACAAATCCGCCTTCTTCTTCCTTAAACCTCATATAGCAATGGAAAAAACATTAAAGACCATTTTTCAAGAAGAAAAGGCCTCCTCATCATGGCCAGCCGGTGACAAAACACCAGTGGAGCCACGTATCGAAGAGTGCATCCCCGGGCCATGTGAACTTACTTCCGACTTTAAAGTCAAAAAACCCTCTTCGGTTCCTGGCCGATGCGAGCCCATGTCTAGATATATATGTTCGATATCCGAAGGCGATCTCGAGCAGGTGAAAAAAGACTGCCACTGGGAGAATAAAGAGGTGGTTATTCCTACCCCCTAGGAGGACATCACCACCCATGTGAAAAGGTTCTTAAGTGTGTACACTTACCCTTTCACACTGGGTTCCGTTGATCCTATCATAATCGACTTCTACCGCCAATACCGGGTAACCTAGGCTAGATCTACCCCTCTTTTTGGTGCATTGTCATTTTTCTCAGATTCTTCTCAAGCAAGGTCGAGGGAATGTCTTTCACCCTCGATCATCTCATTAGTCTATACAGCCCCCGTCTTTATCGGGGCAGACTGATAAGGCTTCATCATCGGGCCACGAAGGAGTTGTTCTCGAGCATAGACGAGGACAAGGACCGAGGATGGATGGACCTCTGATTTAATCCCTGCCGAGAAGATGCCACTCCACGAAGAATGGAACATGAAGCGTAAGTAGAAACTCACTGATAACGCTAGATTACTTGTTATGTTTCCTTTACCTCTTCTCATCTATATTCTTCTATATGGTGCATCTTCCCCCTGGTTTCCTGCTACAGTCCTGGATGCATCGAAGCTACGAGAACTACTGAGCCGGTGGCGGTCGAGGAGGTTCAACCGCACACCGAGGTGATCTTAGTAGAAGGTCAAAGCAAAGTCCCTGAGTGATCGGGTGTTGGTGATGCCTCCTGCCGTGATGAGAAATCGGCGGGTGTGCCCGAAGGGTCTAGTTCTGAGGCCCTTCAAAAAGAAGAGAATGCCCCAAGTGACTTGCTCGGGGCAATTAAAATTGATGATTTGCCTCCCGGCCCCACGTTTTCTGAGGGGAAGTATCGGGATGTCCGGCCCATGGGGACGGCCCCTAAAGAGGATGATATATTTCGTGGCTGTTTCACGGGGGTCGATGATGTTCCCGACCTGGACACATCACTCAATTTTTATGAGGCTCAGCGGCTTCTGAACCAAGTGAGTTTTAGCTCATGTTACCATACTTGCGTTTGTTCTTATTTCTCTAAGTCTGATTTCCTTCCTTTCTGTACAGGCTACGGTGCTCCATCGAGAAGCATCTTCCAAATACCGAGCTGAGATGGCCCTATGTGAGGCTGATCTCAAAAAGCTTACGGAGGAGAGAGACTCCCTCAAACTCATTTATGTGCAAACAAAAGAGGAGATCATGAGTATTCGAGCCGAGCTGACAAGAGCTCATCAAGATCAGACCGAGCTCATTGAACGGGTAATGTAAATTTTGGGAGCTTGTTATGTATTAACTTGATATTGGCGACTAACAGTTTGATCCTACAGGTTCAATAGAAGTCCAAATTAGTTGAGCAGCTTTGTGAGGAGGCCAAGATGCAAGAGGCATAGACTTTAGGGTGGAAGCAGAACATGGACCGTCTCGCCTTGGAGAAAGATGCGGTTCGGTCCCAACTGTCTTCGGTTGAGCGTCAACTCCAAAGTGTGAAGGAGGAGAACTGGGCCCGAGCCTAGAAGGTTAAAGAGCTCGAGAATCGATTGGCCGCTGAGCTTGCAAGGGCCACATCCGAAGCAGAGGCGCTCGTGGCATCCTACCAAGCCGACGTTGAAGCCTCTAACACTTAGGCAAGGAAAATTTCTGACGCTGCTGAGGTTAGATTGTCTCGTGTTGGTGAGCATGCTAGGAGCCAGTCTCGAAGAGAGACTTTTGAGGAGGTACATGCTCGTGGCTTCGACCTCACGGCTAATATCGAGAGTGCGAAGGTTTTGGAGGATGAGGATGGAGCTTTACTTTCCGATGATGAAGACTCTGTCAGTGGCTCCGAGAGTGGAGGAGACGAAGATGAAGCTCCCGAAGATGCGGCTCCCGTGGCTGACTAGGCATTTAGTATTTTTTTCTCCTTTTATGTTTGTGTAAGACCCTGTGTGGTCTTTGTAAATACTTTGCATATATGAAAGATTCCTTTTCTTTCCATTTCGTCTCCTATTTCTGATTTATGATAAATTCTGTTTTGCCTTTTTCTTATGAAAACTTTGTTGCATTCAGTTTGCTGCAGCCTCTATAATCGAGTGAGCAATAGCTCAAACTTAGAGTAGAACAAACCCTTAGGTTTTTTTAGTTAAGCGAGGGCGGGTCCCTGAGCTCAACAATATGTTCGGGATTTTGATTTCGGATGGCTTGATCGAAGCTGTAATTGTACTGTTTTTATAGCCGAGTTCGAGTAAGTTTCGAACTCACAGTAACAGATCCCTTAAGGTTTTATATCAAATAATGATGAATCCTCGAGCTATATTCAAGTCAGTTTTATTTGAGCTCGGAATAGTGGAACCCTTAGGTTCGAACTGAGTGAGAACAAAATCTCAAACTCTAAGTGTACTGGCTTTTTAGGCTCTTTAGATTGGGTCGATATGGCCTCTAAAAGATGGCTATTTTTTTCCTTTTTCGGCTTAGAAGACTTAGTAAAATATTTTCTTTATGCCTTAACACGTATTCTTTAGCCATTAGGTTTTTTTAGGGTTCGGTGTCGATTGAAACCCCTTTGCTTTTTGTGCCTTAGCATGTTTGTGTTAAAGATAATTTGATACCTCTTAAGATTTTTCGAGGGCTATTTCATCGAAGCCCTTTTGATTACTTGCCGAGGGTAGCCTTTTTTAACCGATTTTTCAAAGAATTCAGAGGCCTATTTTTATTACTGGATTCGGACGTCTCCGAACCGCCTTAATTTGGCCGTAGCCTTTGGTTTTGTCTCATGGGGTTATTTCTCAATAACACTTTGAACTTGTTCAAAGTGTTAGTCTCCGAGGGTGATGTCCTTGGCCTATAGATCGAGGGGTGCCTCTTTGAGGTCTTATGAATTTGTGTTTATATTATTCGAATATGTCGATCGTCGACGGCAGTCCCCGAGTGTACGAGGTATATTTGCACTTGGCCCTTGAGCCATTTCTCACAAATCATAAGTATGGAGCTTGTATAGTAGAAATTTTATATAGAAAGAATGCTTCTTTGTATAATTTATACATGCGTACATGTTTTGCCATCGGGGCTCGACTAACCTATACGGTCATGGTTCATTCGACCGTTTAGCCCGTTACAAAGTTTCTCTATCGAGACACTTTGACACAAAGTATTTTCCTAGAAAGTGTAACATCCGAGGGTGATGCCCTCCAGTATTCGAGGTTGATTGTAAAGAAGCCTTGGATACTGTTGAATTGTACTCAGGTAGCACATAATTGTTGCCTCGTTAAAAACCTCGCCGGAAAAAACCCACTTGGGACAAAAACTGATCTAAGGGAAAAAGAGTGCAACACGTGCTTTAAAACCTGAGGTCTCGATGTCTTCGATCGAACACCGTTTGTCGAATATATAAATGAAAAAGAAGGGATAAAGTCATACCTTAGCAATAATACTGTTTGAGAAGCGATATGTTCCAATTATTTGGCAGTTGTTCACCGTCCATCGTGCCGAGCTTATAAGATCACTTTTCGACGATGTCGAGGACTTGGTAGGGTCCCTCCCAATTTGGGTCGAGCTTCCCTTCATTAGGATCTCGGGTGTTGATGGTGACTTTCCTTAGGTAGGTCCCCGACTCTGAAGTGGCAAAGGTTGGTTCTCCTATTGTCGAATCTTTTGATTCGTTGCTTTTGTGCAGCCATCCGAATGAGTGCGGCTTCTCGTTTTTCATCCAATAATTCGAGGCTAGTATTCATAGCCTCATGATTTGACTCTTCTGTTGTATGTCGAAACCTGGCACTGGGTTCCCCGACTTCGACTGAAATCAAGGCTTCAGAGCCATATACTAAGGAGAACGGGGTTGCCCCCATACTGGTCTTTGATGTTGTTCGATATGCCCAAAGGACTTCGGGTAAAATTTCTCTCCATTTCCCCTTAGCGGCGTTCAACCTTTTCTTTAGGTTTTGAATGATAGTCTTGTTCATCGATTCGGCCTGTCCGTTTCCACTAGGGTAATACGACGTTGATAATATCCTTTTTATTTTGTGGTCTTCGAGGAATTTTGTCACTTTGCTGCCGATAAATTGTTTTCCATTGTCACACACTATTTCGGCAGGTATCCCGAATTAACATATAATGTGATCCCAGATAAAGTCTATAACCTCTTTCTCTCTCACTTTCTCGAACGCCTATGCTTCAACCCATTTAGAGAAATAGTCAGTCATAAATAAAATGAACTTAGCTGTACCTGGGGCCGATGGCATAGGGCCGACGATATCCATCCCCCATTTCATGAATGGCCATGGGGATAGGACTGAATAAAGTTGTTCTCCGGGCTGATGGATCATCGGTGCAAAACTAATCCATCCCATCAACTGCTCTCTCTCTTCTTCGACAAAGCATGGAGAATGGAAGCAACTCCCCAGATCTCGACTTAGGAACACTCCCTGGATTATTAAACCCAGCCCATCCTTATTAAAGGAATCAAAGATATGGGTCATGAATCAAGAATCAAAAAAACATTGTGTGCACCGATCAAAACATTGGATAACTGCTCTCAAATCTGATCTATATAAAGACTGGCGCGTATTCAAGGATTGCTACGCAACTATAAAAACTGATCCTAAACCAATCTTGTTCTTAGTACAAACATTGTATTCTTGAGTCTACAAGTGTCGTGAAAGATAGGAAGAGATAGAACACAAAAAAAGAGTTGTGTCAACTTTACAAAAGCTATTATCACCGAATGTTGTTGATGGTGAGCAAACCAAAATCATCATCATTGTAACCTATTATCAAAGATCTAAGAAGTCCCTTGTGACCCAAGGGAAACTGAATGTAAGTACCTCATCGGTACTGAACCAGTATAAAAATTGTTGTGTCCCGTTATCTTTCAGTTTGTTTGGTTTACTTCTCTTTATCTGTTCACTGTGCAGAATCTAGTCGACTAAGCTCAAATTTAATCAACTAAGTTTTAATCGACCACAATTCACCCCCTCTTGTTCTTTCAGGCACGGCTTGGCATATTGCCGATACCCTACTTTATGCTGGATCGGCAACATTAAGTAATAACTACCGAGTTGGGACACAGTGGCTACGTCGGTTTTCTGTTGCATTAGGAGGTAAGTCTATTGCTCATACTGCTAAAGAGCTGCTCTGTACTTACTTGGCTTCCCCCGTGTGGGAGAAGCGCCATGCAGCTCTCTATGCACTTGGTCTTATTGCTAAAGGTTGCTCAAAGGTATAGTGATTATCTTAGTTGTGTATTAATTATGGCCATGGTTTGATTTTAGCACATATTATTTTAACTCATAGCATATAGGAGATGCTTTTTGCTGGCAAACTGCTTAAATTTATAAGATAGTTTACCCCTATTAATCTCCCAGAATGCATAAATTATTTTTTTTTAAAAGTTTTTCTTAGGAAATTACTTCAGAACCATGGTTTAATCCTACTATAAGTGATGATTAAGAATCTGGAGTAACTGCTCAATATGATTCTAAATTGTTTCCAAGACTCTCATCCTCGAGTCAGATGGGCTGCTTGCATGGCAATTTGCCAGTTGTTGACTGACTTCTCTCCACATTTGCAAGAAGAATACCATAACCAAGTACTCCTTGCATTAGCTGCAGCTATGGATGATTTTCATCCACAAGTGCAGGTTTGTCCTATGTGATATACGACTGTTTACGGATGCTGTAAGTCTCCCCAAAAACAATTGCAAGCTAAAAGAGACTAGATTATCATTGATACATGAAACAACCAACAAAAGTTGTTATTCTTAATGCACCTCTACAAGGGGGTCTCACCATATACTATTACTATACAGCTGAAGTTCTTTAACCTTTCTTAGGTTTAATACCCCATGATTTTAAAATTCTGTTTTATCTATAACGAGATTAATTGAGTAATATACTTTTTATGTTCTGGTATATCTGATTCCTAAGAATTTGGGCTTAAAACTAAATATTCCACAGCTGTCGGAGTTGGATCTTTATCAGACGGTCACTCATCTTATTGCAGTTTGCTTGATTTCTTGATGTAATCTTTGAGATACTCTTCGAAGTCTCTTTTACTTTTCTGGCATTTTTATAGGCCTTTGCAGCGGCAGTTCTCTCCGACTTCTTTCAATCCGGCAAGCCAGAACTATTCATACCTTACCTAGATGGAATAGATAACAAACTGCTTGTACTTCTACAGGTGTACAAATATAGAGGCCACCAAGTTACAAAGGTATGTCACCACTGAAAAATGCAAGAGACTAATGATTTCTTTTTCGTTTTTTTCGTTTTTTTTGCTTGAAAGGCAGAATGGCAAACAGATGGTCCAAAAAGAAGCATTAAATGCATTGTCTCATATAGCTCTATGTGTTGAGGTATTAACTGGTGCATTTATTATTGACTCAGTTCTATTTCTGCTTATATTATCAGTCATGAAGGCTGATATATTATAAGTCAACAGGAGCACTTTCGGACCTACTATGACACTGTTATTCCACACTTAAAAGCTGTCTTGAGAGACGCAGATCTTAAATCTAATCTCCATCTCCATTTCCGTGCCAGAGCAATGTACTGCATAAGCCATGTTGGATTTGCTGTTGGCAAGGAGAAATTTAGAGAAGACATAGAGCAGGTCTTTTACCAACTATGCCAGTACTGAAACACGTATATTGATGCCACTAAAATTAGACACGTATATTGATGCATGTTGAAGTGTGTGACCATCTCATCTAAAAACTTAAGCTATTATAGAGAGTACACTTTTATTTACTTAATTATTTCTTCAACACGCCTCTTCACGTGCGGGCTTGATCCTTTTTGATGAGCCAAGCACGTAAAAATTCTTTTTGGTATTGGGTGGCGGTAAGACTCAAACCCAGAACTCTACCTACTCTGATACCATGTTGAAGCGTGTGACTATCACATATAATAGCCTAAGCTATTAAATAGAGCACACCTTTATTTACTTAATTATGTCTTCAACAGTGTCATTGATTGGGATTGCTTTGTTCTTGCTTCATTTGTTATGCTTTGTCAAACCATAGTACAGACTACTCTTGTTTGAGTTACTACTTCTTTCAATAATTGTGTGCAACAAAATAATGACAGTGATGCCTTTCTGCATCTTTTGGCAATCTTTTTCTTGTCTAGGCGTGTGCTGCTGTGAGCTTATTTTTCGTGGGTCATTTCTCGACGTAGAGCTTACTTTTTATTTCTTTGCTTTTTTTTTTTGGTTGTCATCAAAGGTTATGGAAGTCCTTATAATATCAGTTCAAGGATTACAAGTGAAGGAGGGTGATCCTTCTACTGAATACTTGCTAAAAGTATGTGAATCACTTGATATTAAGATCCGATTTCTTTCTACATTGGCTTTCTTTTTATTTTCTTAACTTCATTGCAGGCATGTAGTAGAATTTGCAGTTGCCTGGACAGGATTTTCTTCCTTATATGTGTGCAGTCATTCCCTTTATTATTCAATTTGCTCAACCTGAGCCTGCTATGACCATCTTTGCGGAGTCGGACTATGAAAATAATGGATTAGATGATAAAATGTAAGCTTTTATCATTGAGGTTTGACTTTTTCCCTTATTCGTGAAGATCCTGTAGATTTGTTTTCTTTTGGTTTGAGTTATATAGTTGACCTATATATGTCGGGTATAAAAGGGCATCCAAAGGGTCTTTTAAAGATCTTGTCCCTCTTCCACCTATTGATTAAGGTTTTAAGTTGGATGCTCGGATCCTTTCAAATAATATCATAGACAAATTCTCAAAGTCATGTGCTATATCTACATTAGTGATAAACAAAATGCTAATCTATAGGTATGATACATTAAGATGGATGTATGGTAATCACATGAGATAGAAGGTGCAAGTGCCAAATAGTATAAGGTCAAATGATTTTTTAGCCCATTACAAACTTGTTTTTAGTTTTATGACCTATTTTTTTTTTTTTACACATGAGAGATTTGTTTTTACACATGAGATATCTAAGAAAGATACAACAACAACAACCCAGTAAAATCCCACTAATGGGGTCTCGGGAGGGTAGTGTGTACGCAGACCTTACCCCTATCCCGAAGGAGTAGAGAGGTTGTTTCCGAAAGACCCTCGGCTCAAGAAAACAAAAAGACAAAAGGACAAAAGGAGATTATATTAGTATCACCACAACAATCATAGGAAAATTAAGAACACCATGAAATTCAGAAGAAAGAAGCAAAGCAAAAGCGATAGCTAGTAAATAGGTCCTGCACTGAAAAGCAAAATACTAAGACACAACATTGCCACTAGCTATCTTAGACAAAAACCCTATATGGCTAGTCCCACAATGGTGCGAAGTAAGACAAGACTCAAGTACCTCATAACCTACAACCCTAATACTCGACCTCCACATCTTCCTATCAATTGCCATGTCCTCGGAAATCTGGAGTCTCGCCATATCCTGCCTGATCACCTCTCCCCAATATTTCTTAAGACGCCCTCTATCTCTTCTCGTGCCCTGCACAACCAGCCGCTCATACCTCCGTACCGAAGCATCTGGGCTTCTCCTCTGAACATGTCCGAACTATCTAAGCCTCACTTCCCGCATCTTGTAATCAATGGGAGCCACGTGCACCTTCTTCCCAATATCATCATTCCTAATCTTATCTATCCCAGTGTGCCCGCACATCCACTTCAATATCCTCATTTCTGCTACTTGCATCTTCTGGATATGTGAGTTCTTAACGGGCCAACACTCAGCCCCATATATCATGGCCGGTCTAACCACCGCTTTATAGAACTTACCTTTGAGTATCGGTGGCACTCTCTTGTCACACAGGACTCTAGATGCTAACCTCCACTTCATCCATCCTACCCTAATACGGTGTGTGACATCCTCGTCGATCTCCCCTCCCCCTGGATAACTGAACCAAGGTACTTGAAGCTACATCTACTAGGAATGACCTGTGATTCAAGCCTCACATTCACGCCCACTTCCACCGGCTCAACGCTGAACTTACACTCCAAGTATTCTGTCTTCATCCTACTCAGCTTGAAATCCTTAGACTCAAGAGCCTGTCTCCAAACCTCTAGCCTCTCTTTAACACCGGCTCGTGACTCATCAATTAGAACTATGTCATCGGCGAATAGCATGCACCATGGAACCTCCCCTTGAATATGGTGTCTCAACGCATCTATCACGAGGGAGAATAAGAACGGACTGAGCGTAGAACCTTGGTGTGTAACCCCATTACAACCGAAAAATGTTCAGAGTCGCCTCTTACTGTTCTAACTCGAGTTTTAGTCCTATCATACATGTCCTTAATCGCCATAATGTAGGGAACCGACACACCTTTTACCTCCAGGCATCTTCAGAGTACTTCTCTAGGTACCTTGTCATACTCTTTCTCTAGGTCAATGAACACTATGTGCAGATCCTTCTTCTTCTCTCTGTACAGTTCCACGAACCTCCTAACAAGGTGTATAGCTTCTGTAGTCTAACGATCCGGCATGAACCCGAACTGGTTATCGGATACAAACACTGTCATCCTCATCCTCGCTTCAACCATTCGCTCCCAGACTTTCATGGTATGACTCAGTAATTTGATACCCCTATAATTGTTACAACTCTGGATATCACCTTTGTTCTTATACAATGGAACCACCGTACTCCACTTCCACTCATCCGGCATCCTCTTCGCCTAAAAAATAACATTAAACAACCTAGTCAACCACTCCAAACTTGCTCTCCCCACACACTTCCAAAATTCCACCAGAATCTCGTCTGGCCCGGTCGTTCTGGCCCTGCTCATCTTACGCATGGCTCCCACTACCTCCTCAACCTTGATACGCCTATAGTACCCAAAGTCACGGTGACTCTCGGAATGCTCCAATTCGCCTAGCACAATATCCCGATCCCTTTCTTTATTCAGAAGGTTATGAAAGTAAGTCTGCCATCTCCTCTTAATATGGGCATCTTCCATCAATACTCTGCCATCTTCGTACTTGATGCATCTCACTTGTTCCAAATCTCGAGCCTTTCTCTCTCTCAACTTGGCCAGCCGGAATAACTTCTTCTCCCCGCCTTTTTCCCCAGTTCCTCGTACATACGACCATAAGCCATAGTCTTAGACTACATGACCGCTAGCTTAGCCTCCTTCCTAGCTACCTTATACCTCTCCATGCACGCTCGCCTCTCCTCCTATGCTCCCCACTAACTTCAGCTACGCTGCCTTCTTCACTTCCACTTTACCTTGGACCACTTCATTCCACCACTAGTCTTCTTTGTGCCTACCAGAGACGCCCGTCGAGACCCCTAACACCTCTCTCGCAGCCTCCCTAATACAGTCTGTTGTCGCTAACCACATAGTGCTCGTGTCACCACTACTCCTCCATGCTCCCAAAGCCGATAACCGCCCCTCCAACTCTTGGGATTTATCCTTAGTTAAGGATCCCCGCCTGATTCTCGGTCTTCCTCGAGTATACCTTTTCCTCCTCTTTAACATAATACTAACTTCCATCACCAAGAGCCTATGCTGCATCTCGAGTATCTCACCCAGAATCACCTTGCAATCCTTGCACAATCCTCTGTCATACCTCTTGAGGAGGAGATAGTCAATTTGAGTCTTCACCACCGTATTTTGAAAAGTAACCAAATGTCCCTCCCTCTTTGGAAAGCTAAAGTTCACAATCACCAACCCAAAAGCCTTAGCGAAGTCCAACAGCGATGTACCTCCTCCGTTCCTCTCCCCAAAAATGAAGCCTCCATGGACCTCGCCATAACCACTTGCGGTCGACCTAATATGCCCATTGAAATCCCTTCCTATGAATAGCTTCTCAACAGGCAGAACCTGGCGCACAATCTCATCAAACCCCTCCCAGAAAAGCCGTTTAACCTCTTCATCTAGGCCCGCATGTGGCGCATAGGCGCTAACGACGTTTAGGGTGTACTCTCCAACCACCAACTTAATAATCATCAATCTATCATTCACTCGTCTAACCTCAACCACAGACTCTCTAGGTTCCCTATCCACCAAGATGCCTACTCCATTCTTACCTTTCTGGGATCCTGAGTACCAAAGTTTATACCCGTCTACGTCCTTCGCCCTCAACCCTACTCACCTTGTCTCCTGGACACACACTATATTGACTCTTCTCTTCTTAAGGATCTTCGCTAACTCTATAGACTTACCCGTCAATGTACCTACGTTCCATGACCCAATTCTCAACCTACAGACACCCTTGTTCCCTTTACCTCCCTTGCCTCCCGCCCCACCCCCTAACCCCTGCCCTACCTCACGGCCCACACCCCCATTTTCCCAGAGGACATGACCTCACTCGACCATCCCAGACCACAACCACTATACCTACGATAGAGTAAGGGGAATTACTATCACACACCAGGCAACAGACCAAACCAGAAGAAGACAAGTTGCAACTACAGGCACACTAATACGGTGAATAAACTAATACGAACTAAGATGGAAGCAATTTAACTAACACAACAAAGGGAAACTGGAAAACGGGAGGTACCAACTCCCGCGAGTAGAACCTTGGAATTGTCTTGGTATATACGATGATGTTGCGGCCACCTAGCATGACTCGCCCGGGTTGTTCTTCAATGTTTGCACACACACGTCCCTTTCGCCGCTAGTAGCCACAGGCCCTGACCTGAAATACACATAAGACACCACGAAGCCGGATAATGGGGGGAGAAGGGTTGTCACCTCTACCACTGGTGAGGCCCCACCCATAGCAAAGAAGCACAAAAAAAGGATAAAATAAAACCTTAAGTTGATTTAAAAACCTTAAGTCAAGCCCTCTGTCAGTGCACCAAAAGGTAATAATTTAGGAAATATGAAATAAATATGTAATGACCCAGCCAGTCATTTTGAGAATTTAATTCCTGTTCAGCGGCATAAGGCTCTGAGCAGCTTCGTATTATGTGTATTGACTTGCGTGCATGGTTGAATTCAATTACCGGATGATTCAGAGTGATTTGGGTTACTTAGTCCCTAAAACGGAAGCTTTAATCTTAGGATTTTGACCGTAGTCGGAACTGTATGAAGATGACTCCGGAATGGAGTTCTGTCGGTTCCGTTAGTTCCGTTGGGTAATTTTGGACTTAGGAGCGTGTCCGGATTGTGAATTTGAGGTCTGTAGCTGATTTAGGCTTGAAATGGCGAAAGTCAAATTTTTAGAGATTTTGATCGGAAGTGGACTTTTTGATATCGAGGTCGGATTCCAATTTCGGAAGTGGTAACAACTCTGTTATGTTATTTGGGACTTGCCTGCAAAATTTGACGTCATTCCGGGTTGGTTTGATAGGTTTCAGCATGCGTTTTAGAAGTTGGAAGTTTTGAAAGTTCATAAGTTCGATTCATGGTGCGATTCGTAGTTTCGTCATTGTTTGATGTGATTTGAGACCTCGAGCAAGTCCGTGTTAGGTTATGGAACTTTTTTGTATGTTTAGACGGGGTCTCGGGGGCCTCGGGTGAGTTTCGGATGGGCTACGGGCCATTTCCTTCTATTTTTGAACTCCTATTTTCTGTCATCTGATTTCCTTAATTGCGTTCGCGTCCTTTCCTTCGCCTTCGCGAAGAGTAATTTTGGAGGAGGAATTTTTTGTTCTTCGCGTTCGCATGATCACGTTCGCGATCGTGAAGGTCTGCCTTCTGTTTCTTCGCATTCGCATCTGTTCCCTCGCGATCGCGAAGATCTGCTTTTCCCTTCTTCGCGTCTGCACCCGTCTCTTTGCGTTCGTGTAGCTCAGTTCCTGGGCCATCAATTTTCTTATTCGTGATCACATATGTTTCTTCGCGATCGCGTAGCACTAATTCCGGGCAGTAGTCATTTCCACTTCGAGATCGCAGCTCCTCTTTCGTGATCGCGATTCTTTCAGGCCTGGGCAGAATATAAGTTTTCCAAATCGAGGGTTAGGCCATATTCTATATCACATTTTGACTTGTAGAGCTCGGTTTTGAGAGATTCTTTGTGGGTTTTTCAGAAAAATCGATTGGGTAAGTGTTCTTCACCTAGAATTCAATATATGCCATGATTTTATCTTTATTTTTATCATTTAATTTGTATTTTGAGTTGAGGAAGATGGTGGTTTTTGAAGAAAATTTTCAAAATGAAAAATCACGATTTGAGGGACGAAATGGTATCGGAATTTGATAATTTTTGTATAGTTGGACTCATATCGGAATGGGTGTTCGGGTTTTGTGACATTTGTCGGGTTTCGAGGTGCGGGTCCGGGGGTCGACTTTTGGACCGATTTTGATAACGATTGAGACTTTATGATCCAGAATAGTCTCTTATGAGTTTTATTTGTGCTTTGAAGTTATTTTGATTAGATTTGAGCCGCCCAGAGGTCATTTCACATGAGAAGTTCATTTTTGAGTATCGGTCTGTCTTCTTTAAGGTAAGTACCTTGCATAACTTTGTGTGGGGGAACTACCCCTTAGGATTTGAGTCTTCCATGTTGATTGTAGTCCGTGTACGTGAGGTGACGAGTACGTGCTCGGACGTATTTGTAGAACTTGGTCTTTTTAGGGTTCCTAGGTCCTTGTATTCATTGAATATGCAGTTGTTCTTGTTATGATTACATTTCTCAATTACTAGTTTCACATCTACCTGCTTAACTGGAATTAATTGCTTCATGATCCACCCTTGATGCTTATTTGGGTCATCTGTGCCTTAACTGAAATTGTTATCTCTTTTATTGCCATGTTATTTTTTCCCTAACTGCTTATCTTTATTTGAAGTTATAATTACCTCTTTTATAATTGTTCATCCTTAATTGAGGCTATGATTATCGTTCTGCTGCTTATCCCTAATTGAAAGTGTTGTATCTCTTACTTAATTTCCAACCTTAAAAGAAGTAGATATCCTATATTTTAGTTGACTTATCCTTATTTGGAATTATTCATTTTGTGTTAGCTCCCTCGTTGTCAAACTGTACATTGTGGACCGTTGTTACATATTATTTCCTTCCGTGTTTAGTTGTTCTTATTATGACTAGCATTCTCTATTGTGACTACTCCTTGTGAATTAGTTCCTCCATTTCTTTGAGTTATGGAATTTCTGAGTTGACTTATTTGACGTACCCTTGTGCTACTGTCATTGTTGTTGTTGTACTTGTTGTTGTGATGCATGAGGTTTCTGCCGTATGGTTGTTGTTATTATTATGCACGAGGTTTCTGCCGTGCGAGTGTTATGGGGTTGCACGAGGTTTCTGTCGTACTATTGTTACTATTGATATTTGCACATACGGTGTGATAAGGCGGGTATATATATGTGGGTTGCGCATGTGACGAGACAAGGTGGGAACATTATTATGCACGTATGGCGAGACAAGGCGGGCATTTACTTCACTATTGCACACGTGGCGAGACAAGGTGGACTGTGTCAGGGATTGATTTGTGATGATTTGTGATGGCGTGGGGGCATTCTTGTTGTTGATATTGTGTAGTGGTACACTTACCTGTGTGAGCTTTATCTTGCGAAAGGTGTGAGAAAATATTTTACGTGGTGTCCGTTCTTTTTCCTTATGCTTATTTGTTGTATGGACTATGTTAGGACACTTGCACAAGCATACACGTAGTTAAGCACTCTTATCGGATAAGAGGTGTTCTTGAGATTGTTGAGCATAGATGCTCACCCTTGTTTACTTTCCTTCTATGTGAGAATGGCTCTATTGGCATGTGAGTCGTCAGTGCGGTTATGAAGTGTTATGAGGGCATAGGATACCAAGTGTTAGGGTTCAGGTATTGAGTCCTGTGAGTTATAATTCGTCCGACGTTCGGTACCTCGTGGAGTTTGATGACTAAAATCTGATGTAAAATCGGTTGTGGTTACTGAGTTATTACTTGTCCTTGTTATATTTGTGATTCGGGATTTAGGTTGTGTTCCATTCACTTTTCTGTGTCATTTTTATAGTATTCTGCTGATACTTGTTGTTCCTTTCTTATTGTCATTACTGTATTGTGAGCCATATTGCATAGTTTTTATGTAGATATCATATTTCTGTTGTTCATATACTTATACTTGTTCAGTTTATTAGACCAGTGGGTGTCTTGATTGTTGCTCGTCACTACTCCATCGAGGTTAGTCTTGATACTTATTGGGCACCGCTGTGGTATGCTCATTCTACTCTTCTGCATATTTTTGTGCAGATTCAGGTATTTGTTTGTTAGTAGTTGTGCGGGTCGTTGCTGTGGAGACTCAAGGTAAACCTGCTACTGCGTTCGCAGGCTTCGGAGTCACCTTCAAGTTTTTGTTTTGCACTGTTTATTCTTATTTCTAGACAATTGTATTTAGAAGTTTTCTAGCAAACACTCTGTAGAACTTATGACTTGTATTACCGATTTTGGGAATTGTAAGAGATTTCTATTTAAATAATGTTGTTGTTTCAATTAATGTTAGGCTTACCTAGTCCCTAAGACTAGGTGCCATCACGATATCCAAACGGAGAGAAAATTGGGTCGTGACAAAATATAAGTCAATGGATCTCTTTATTATACTCCAAACTCAATACGCTTACTATGATCTAAATTTGTTTTTTTTTCTTTTCAAACAACGTCAACAAGAATGGCGAATCCTAAGATGCTTTTCAAAATGAAACAAGTAGATTCTTAGAGCTTCTATGTATTTGAGGAGAAAAGAAGGAGCAAGCTTACCGGACAGGGATTGTAGAGAGAATTGATCGACGGCGATAGGACAACAGGGCCTGCGAGATCCGAAAAACCCGGAGGATGGAGCTGCAGAAACTTTGAGCCTTTGACTGAAGAAATAGAGAGCCAGCTACCAATGAAAAAAGTGAAAGAAACTTCGAAAGAAGCAGCGAGAGATATAAGAAAGATAGTTTCTTAATTTCAACATTATAAAAAGTAAAAGCAACCACTGGAATATTACAGAATGATCTAAAGAGGGTTAGCTTATTCAATTCTTAATTTCAACATTGTAAAAAGTAAAAAGCCATGCAGGCTTATTTCCTCAGTAGTATATGTAGAGGATAAAATTAGAGAGTGTAGTCCGAGATAGTTTATTCTTGTCCTACGTAAACCTTCTGTGAACCGATTCAAAGGTGTGGCAATACTGTGATTCAAGGTGTTAAACTAGACGAGGAGTTATCCCAAAAGACCTACAATCTCCTGGTACACTTACATTAGGTGCATCAAAACTAGTTGCATTGCACCTACACTTACAAAGCAAAGAACATAATACAATGAAAGTAAAGTATCCATGTAGGGGATAGAAACTTAGGATTACAGTTTTAGTCATTGTTGGTACACTTATTCTTCTGTAGATGTGCAGTCACCACATCTTTAGGAGCACCTTTTTCTGCCTAACTCAATAACTATACAGCAACAACATACCTATTATTATCCCATACTGTGGGGTCTGGGGAGGATAGTGTGTACGCAAACCTTACTCCTACCTTGTGAGGATAGAGAGGTTGTTTCCAATAGACCCTCGGCTCAGGAAAGTATAAGCACCACATTAATAAAAATATAGTCAAGAAGAGACAGTACCAAAAAGCCATATAAAAACCTAAGTTGCTCTGACACGGGTGCAGATCTAGAGGCCGGATCCTTTGAGATAAAAATTTTTAGATTCGGGGATACGGATCCTAGAACTGACACGGGTGCAGGGATCCGGCTAAAAATAATTCAAAAATAAAAATATCTCTATATTATGAGAAATTGTATGGAATACTTACCTATAACTTGTAAAGTGTGAATTTTTATTCTCAAGTTGTAGGCGCGATTTCTTGATTTTCTTCCATTCTCATATTCTCCTACAAGTTACACAAAGTATATTAAAACATAATAAATATCATATAATTACATAAGTAAAAGAGTTGAATATATAAAGATAAAGAAAACTGAAAACATACCTTTTAGGCTTTTATTGTTTTTGTCGAAGAACATGATCTTGACAAGAACATAGAGAATAAAAAAATGTAAGTATCATTTAGCAATTAGCATTTCTCTCATAAGTCACAAATTATGAAGAGTTAGTCATTCTCATTAAGTCAATCAAAATAAGTATGAACACCAAAAAGGAAAAAATAAACTACAAGTCTACAATTGCAATCACCATTCGAGCATTCCCATATAAAGTTACATTAACATTGAACTATATAAACTAACAAAAAGTAGGAGAGGATAACTACTAAGTTTTAACAATTGAACAATAACATTTAGCATTCTTCCTCAATATTTTCAAGATCAATTTCTTGCACATCTTCAATCTCCTCTTCAAAAATGACTCCTTCTAGTTGAGGTTCATCGATTAATAAGTCAAGTAGATCATTGGTGGCTTCATCAACATCAAAACGGTCTCCACCTAAAGCAAAATTAAAATAAAAATGATTTTTTTAAAAAAAATACTAAAGGAAATATAAATTCAAGTCAGATGATCCTTAATATAAAGTCATTTGTGGGATTTGGAAAGCCTAAGTGATCTGATCCGTTAAACCACTTGGCATATGCTGATGATACGATAATCTTTGCATCTGCTCATCCTCCCTCTTTGAGCAAGATTATGGCACTGTTGGGGAACTATGAGAAGATATCAGGTCAGGTGATCAACAAAGATAAGAGTTCATACTACATACATTCAAAGGTTGCTAATGGATTGTTTCAGGCAGTTGGAGCTATTACAGGATTTACAAGAGATAAATTCCCCTTCACATATCTAGGGTGTCCTATTTTTTATACTTGAAGGAGGAAGGACTATTATGAGGATCTTATCAAGAAGGTGAAGACTAAATTACATTCATGGAAAAGAAAGTTGATGTCATTTGGAGGAAAGGCAACACTCATCTCTAGTGCGTTGTAAAGTATACCAATTCACATGTTATCAGTCCTTGATCCACCAAACAGCATCCTGGGGCATCTACATAAGACTTTTTCTAGGTTCTTTTGGAGCAAAAAGAAATAAGGGAGAAGCAGACACTTGGCTTCATGGAAAAATCTTTGCCTTCCTAAAGAGGAATGGGGGCTAGTTTTTAGGTCCTTAAATGATGTCTCAAGGGCACTGTTTGCTAAACTATGGTGGAGGTTTAGGACCACAAAATCTTTGTGGTCTAATTTCATGTGGAATAAATATTTCAAGAAGGACCTACCAACAATGGTACATTTTAGGGGAGGGTCTCATGTTTGGAAACAAATGCTGAATGCTAGGGAAGAAGTAGAACATGAGATCGTATGAGAATTGAAGAGTGGAACAACTAATATTTGGCATAAAAATTGGACTGGATTGGGTGCACTTTATCACGTATTACCTGGAGACTTTCCAATCAATAAAGGTCTTCAGGAGGTGGCAGAACAACGGCAAAGGGAAGCATGGGATGATCAGCTGCTAAATCAAACTTTCAATGAGAAAATTACAGAACATATAAGGCTAAATGTACACTATGAAGGGAGTGAGGGATATTGGGATAGGCCATACTGGATGCCAACTCCTTCAGGCAAGTTCAGTGTTAGTAGTGCTTGGCAAATATTAAGGCATAGGGCTGATCCTAATCAGGAATTCAAGTTAATATGGATTAAAGGTTTGCCATTCAAGATATCCTTCTTCTTGTGGAGATTGTGGAGATTGTGGAGGCAGAAAATAGACACCGATCACATGTGGAGGAGGCAAGGGCAAATGGTGATGTCTAGGTGTTGGTGTTGTCAGCAGCCCCAAGAGGAATCCATTGAGCATATATTTGTCACAAGTCCTACTGCCTCGAAGGTATGGAACTTGTTCATGGGGGCTGTTGGAATTTTTGTGCAATTGATTCAATTGAAATAGATTATAAGGCATTGGTGGTATGCTCAGTGTTGTCCAAAATTAAAGCCACTATTTCAAGCAGTACCAGCTATCATCACTTGGGAGCTTTGGAGGAGAAGAAATACAGGAAAACATGGTGGTTCAGTGTCCACAAATAGGGTGATCCATGAGATAAATAGGACATTGCATCAACTGGCAAGGGTGAGGTATGCTTGGATCCCTAATATTCCATTGTTATGGCCAGACATGATTCAATACTTTGAAGGATATAAACCTATATTGATCACTACAAGAGTAATATGGCAACTTCCTTTTCATGGTTGGTACAAATGTAATACTGATGGAGCTTCAAAGGGCAATCCTGGACCTAGCTCCCTAGGCTTTTGTGTGAGGGATGATAAAGGTGATGTGGTGTATGCTAGGGCAGTAGACCTGAGAATGACAACTAATGTGGTGGCTGAATCTAAGGCTATTCTTCAAGGGTTAGAATATTGTGTGGAGCATGATCTTCACCCTCTCATACTGGAGACTCATTCATTGGTGATGAAGAAGGCGATAGAAGGGGAATGGGATCCTCCTTGGGTAATTGCACAGGATGTAAAGAAAATTATAGAGATGAAGGACAACTTCAATGTGATCTTTCAACATATGTTCAATGAAGGCAACTCAGTGGCAGATTTTATAGCTAACATTGTGTTCTCTTTTGCAGGTACATCTGAGTTACATTCATTCTCTGAACTGCCTAGTGCAGGAAGGAGGTTGATCAATCTAGACAAATTTCAATCACCTAACATTAGGGTTAGGATATCAAAGAGAAGAACCCCAGACTGATGGCTTCACGGGATTGGACTCTTTCCTGGCTTTTGCCTTGCAAAGCCAGCCTAAAGCCAGATCATGCCTGGCTTTTGCCTTGTAAAGCCTGCCTAAAGCCAGCTCTAGCCTGGCTTTTGCCCTGAAAAGCCTGCCTAAAGCCAGCTCAAGCCTGGCTTTTGCCTTGCAAAGCATGCCTAAAGCCAGCTCATGCCTGGTCTTTGTCTTGCAAAGCCTGCCTAAAGTCAGCTCATGCCTGGTTTTTGCCTGCCTAAAGCCAGACTCCTCTTCTACACATTAATTTTGATGAGCGAGCACGTGATTAATACTTGAACAAAATCAGTCCACTGCATATGGAGATCATATAGTAGCTACTCTTGGAAGACTATGCTGGCTTCAACTCTGTGGTGGAGATGTTTGGAATTCATTTTAGCCTATGGACAATATACCCCGGCGCCTGGTGAGAGCTTGATAACTGCTGCTTGGTATTTGCCAATGACAAATGGATTCACATACACTAATAGGAGAAGGAAGCATTCAACTTATCATGTTGTAATAGCTAGTTCATTAGATTCTATCTTTTAACAGTTAGTAGCTTCATGCAACTTCTATTTTGGTTTGGACATCTTGTAAGCTTTGGACCCATTTTGGGATTTTATTTATATATTAGCCACTAGGCAAGTGCTGCCGAGTGGTATAGTTGCTTAAAAAAATTCAAGAAAACATAAATTATAGACATACCCACATCCCAATACTTGCTTGGGCCACTTGTATATGTTTCTTTTTGACGAGAAAACAAGCAAAGATTGTAGTACACAAAAATTAGATCTTCGGCTCTAGAAGTTTCTAACTTGTTTCTTTTGATACTATGGATCAACGAATAGGTGCTCCAATTCCTTTCGCAACAAGAAGAAGAAGCCGGTTGTGAAAGCAATTTGTATGCCAAGCTTTGCAAAAGTAGAGCGTTTACACCATGGTTAGCCCACCAAGATAGAGGCTCCTCATACATCATAGCCTCAACCACATGAGGCTCGCTAAAGAAACCACTACCACTTGCGAATACTCCATACTCCAAAGACGCTTGTTTTAGATCATTTGAATCTTTAAAGTATCTTTGAAAGTATTTAACTCTATTTAAAGAAATCTCTCTATTCTCATTTGGAGCAAGCCTTCGAACCCCATTGCCTTCCCCTTTAAGCCATGATTCATGGTAGTATTTTGGTACCAAAAAATATGCCATACAATGTAAAAGGGTGTTACTCTTATACCACCTAACAACAAGAATTTCTTGAATTGTATAAAAAAAGTATGATTGCCCGACAATAAGATCATTTCCCTCTTGTTCAAAGATAATTGCTTTCACTTTTTCGATCATTGTATCCCACATATCATAAACAAGATGCAACTTTGGAGCATCAAGATCGGCACTTCTAAGCATAGACACAATTGGTTCGGTAAACTTTAAAAAGTACTCAATCTTATCCCACCATTCGTCATTCATTACAAGGGATTTAATTTCACGCGTTTTAGCTTCAATCACTTTATCTCCCTTATAGTTTCTCCAATCATCATCCATTACCATTCTTTCCAAAGATGCTTTCACTTGATGAACATGACTAGCCATGACAACATGAGATGCAAATCTCATTTCAGCAACTTTCAACAAAGACAACGCTGAATGCTTTTAAAAAAGAGCATGAGCCATATCATGATTCAACACAAAATTTTTCAAGCTACTAACTTCACCAATCAAATCTAAAATCCATTTGCAATTTATAAATTGAGATAATTTTTCGGAAGGTTGGCACATGTTTTTTAGTGCAAGGTTCAAACTATGAACAACACATGGTATCCAGAATATATGTGGATAAGTTTGCTCAACCGTAGAACCGACAAGATTCATATTACTTGCATTATCGGTGATAACTTGAACAACATTACTTGCACCAACTTCCTCAAATGATTTAATGAACAAATTAGCTATATATTCTCTACCCTTCACAACGCCACTTAAATTGATTGATTTTAAAAATATTGGACCACCACTAGAAGCCGCCATTATGTTTATCAATGGTCGCCTCTTAATATCCGACCATCCATCGGAACAAATAGACAACCCTTTTCTCTTCCATGCATCCTTATAGGTTACAATTTTCTATCAATATGAGCTTTTTCTTGAGCTAAAAGGGTAGTTCTTATCCTATTGTACGTTGGCGGAATATAACTGGGTAAAAAAGTCTTTGCCAAAAACTCTGAATACTTTCTAAAATAAGGAGACTTGGCAAAATTAAAAGATAAACCTGAAGCGTAGAACATGCGGGCTACCATTTTGTCGGCGATGTTTCTATTATCAATGCCGAACGACTTCTCTAGAGCTCCAACGTTTGAACCTTTTCTTTTTTTAAAATGCGATAAATCCGACCCTTCAGGAAGTGATACGTAATCTGACTTTTTCCTCACATCAAGTTGTACAGATGCTTTTTTATTTTCAGCTTCTTCATGTTCTTGCTTCAAAGCTTCACAAACTTCTTTGCTTATCTCTTTATATATTTGAACACCTTGACCGGAGATTTTTAACAAATGAGATTTGACTTTAGAATATGATCTCGTAACTCTTTTGTTACAATAGTTACATGACCATATTCTATTTTCACCACCATTTGGAGTAAGTGAAAGAACTTTGACATGGTTCCAAAGAGGTTTATCATCAAAGTCGGAGCCTACACTTTTTATTGGCCTTAACAAACCTTTCCCCTTTTGATTTGTTGTTGAAGAGGTAGAAGAAGACATTTTAAGAGCTAAAGAAAATGGTAAAGAAGAAGATGAAGATGCAACAAAATGGAATGGACTTTGGAGGCAGTAGGCGTTTGGAATGGTAAACAAGATGAAGGCAGCAGGCGTTTGGACTTTTGAGGGACTTTATTTGGTGAGAAAATACTTTTGAAAGGAATTAGTAGCCTTGTGGGTCACTTTTGTACTTTTGGGGGGAAAACCAAAGGTGGGGGAAAAACCAACGGTGAGGGAACAACTAAAGAAACATTTATTAAATAGACTAATGCTAATGTGATTTATAGACTAACACATATAGACTAACGCATATACTAACATTGATTAGACATTTATTAATGTGATAAATATGATTTATTTAAGAATAATATCATCGTAGTGTCGTATGCCTTATTAATAGATAACTAAATAAATCTATATTTTAGCCCTAATCAAATATATAATTAAACTTTGTGCAATTCGTTATATCAAAACTTATACTAATGAAATGAAATAAAAGTCATTAATGGTTAACTGGATATATTGTAATGTCATTAATGCCCTAAATATATCGTAATATTTTATTAATAGTTAACTGGATAAAGTTAAGTTGTAGTCCCGAAGAAATATATGATTAAACTTGTGCAATTCGTTATATCAAAACTTATACTATTAAATAAGATTTTTACCCACTTGATTTTATCATTTTAATTTGAAAATGTTTTTAGTTTAATAGAAATATAATTATTAATCAAACTCCAAACCTCAAACCCCAAAATCATATAACCTTATGCATTGTTTACTTACATATGATAATGTTTTATATCTTGTTATTGGTCAAATTAGTCAGATAAAGTCAATTGAACCTTTTTCCAACCAAAAATATATAATTAGATTTCAAATATTTCGATAGTTCATAACTTGTACTAATAGGAAGAACAAACAATCTATCAAAAAGAGTTTCCTACTCTAGTCAATTAATGTGATTTGTCGGAAAGTTATATAACCTAAACCATTAATAATTAATTATATTTCAAGTATTTCAATAGCTCAATATTAATTGGCGGTCCTAATAAAATATACTATAAGAATACAAATAATTCATATTCACTTTAACTAATATAAATGAAGTGTTCTTAAATGCTCTAATTCTTGATTTGGTTTCTAAAATTCGCGATTATTCTTCTTTGACATTTTTCTAAATTATTTTAGTTCATTCTCAAATCATGTGATTTATAATTACCCTTACAATATATGTCACAACATAGCATATAATGGAGAACAAAGGGGTCAATTTTATTATGTACAATTTATAAATTTTTCTAGGCTTCGCGCGATCATATTCTGTCAAAACAATAATATACTAATTAATAGAGAAAAAATATTTATAAATAGTATTATTAGGTTAATTAATAGAATTTGCTTATTTAGAGTAAATACTTATTTGTAATATATATGAAGTTTACTCACATAAAAAAATGTGTGCTTTTAAAGCATAAAAAAAGAAAATTTAGTTTACAATTAAATAATTATTTATTATTTTGATTAAAACTCTAATTATTTTGGTACAACTAAAACTCTAATTTTTATAAACTTAAAACTTTTGAATATAATATTTGTAATATTTATCTCATAAACTAACGTGGAAAAATATTATAATATATATATCAATTAACAAACTAGTTCTCCTAATTAGTCCCTAGGTCTTCAGTCGTTCTTTTCTGCGCCGTTCTTCAGTCCTTCTAAATCATCTTCCCCAACAAAATTGTCTCCATGTCTCTGGTTTTTTCCAGTACAACACACCCATTCGAGCCCTTCCCAATATGCCTCAGTCCAGTAGTACACCCATCAATAACTTCTCTGCCCTAAAAAAAACAGAGAGCTCTTGATTTTAGAAACCTGCAGCATGGAAACTCAAAGATTGACCAAGACAAAAAGCTTCAAAGGAGACAAAAGAACTAGTATAAATTATTACATAGTAGCGAATTTGAAGCTATTTTGTTTCCCATCTCTTCAAATCTTTACTTAGGGAAATCAATTTTCCCAAATTTTTGGTCAACGCACCCGATCTAGTCTGACCGGATCCGACACAGATCCCACACCCTTACCCGTGTCAGTGTCGTGTCGACACCGGTACGGCACAGAAATTGCCGTGTCCGAGCAACTTAGATAAAAACAGAATAAAAATAACAAGACAGTAATATGATCAACAATTGAAAGAAAATAACGGTTAGTAATAAAAACCTACTACCAACAGAAAGCAAGAATGCATGCCAATTCTATTGTTATGAACACTCTAGACTACCTACTATGCTACCCTAATCCTTGACCTTTATACCTTCCTATCAAGAGTCATGTCATCGGTCAGCTGATACTGCGTCATGTCTTGCCTAATCATCTCTGCCCACCTCTTCTTTGGCCTACCTCTACCTCTCCGTAGGCCTTCCACTGCCAATCTCTCACACCTCCTCACCGGGGCGTCTGTGCTCCTCGCATGATCAAGCCACCTAAGCCATGCTTCCCGCATCTTTTCCTCAATAAGGGCCGCCCCCACCTTGTCGCGAATAACCTCATTTCTGATCCTATCTGCCCTAGTGTGACCGCACATCCATCTCAATGTCCTCATCTCTGCTACCTTCATCTTCTGGACATGGGCGATCTTGACTGGCCAACACTCAGCCCCATATAACATCGTTGGTCTGACCACCACTCTGTAGAACTTACCCTTAAGTTTCGGTGGCACCTTCTTGTCACACAAAACACCGGAAGCGAGTCTCCATTTCATCCATCCCTCCCCAATATGATGTGTGACATCTTCATCAATCTCCCCATCCCTTGAATAATAGACCCAAGGTACTTAAAACTCCCTCTCCTAGGGAGGACCTGCGATTCCAACCTCACTTCCCCTTCCCCTACTTGAGTTTCGCCACTGAACTTACAGTTTGTTTTAAATTGCTTCTTTTAAATAGAATTTAATAATTACTTCTTTTGAATATGATTGATTTGTTCTTTCTTCGGATTTATTAAGTACTAAGACTGCTGGGAGAGGTGGTTATCAGGGGGGCATACCTAGGATCTTACTTAAGCTTCACATCTTGCAGTATGAAGAAAGTCCTAGAGGACAAAGCTACAGTCTGTATCACGCTATCCAACTGTGCTGCTGAATTAAAGGAAGACTTCTACCCATGGATTCCCCAGGTTGGCATGAATGATCACTGACATATTTTCATTTTCTCATGTGCTGTTGAGTGAAGTCAAATTAAACGAGTGACACCAATGGCTTAAAGCATCAAACAGGTTGTTTCAGTCTTGCTTCCGCTTTTGAAATTCTATTCCCACAATAATGTCAGGAAATATGCTGTTGGAGGTGAGAATTCTCGTGATTTCATACGTTTTCTAATTTTCTAATTTTCAGTTGCTGATGCAATTTTCTACTTTTTGTTGTTTAAGCCATGTATCCCCTGTTGCATTCTACTAAACTGGCTGTTGAGAATGGGATTGCGCAAGGTGAAAGCGAGTCATATTTCAAGGAGTTATCAGACTATATAATACTGTCTGTGCTAGAAGCTTTGCATGAGGTTATTCTTTACATCAGAACTTATGTTGTTTCTTCTTCTTTCTCTTATTTTTTTGTGTGGGGTAAAATGTTTAAGTTCGATCTATTTGGATAAAAGAGAAAGTGATACTTAATTTGTTATCTCACGCAGGAGCCTATGACAGAAGTATGTGCATTCATGTTGGCTGAATTGAATAATTGCATGCAGGTTTGGTCATGTCTAAGACAGTTCTTTAATATTCAACTTCTAGTATCAAGGCAAGAAATAGCAAATAGTGGAAGAAATTGAGTTAGAATGGAAAAATAGGATTTTCAGTTATGGTTCTGTTTCTTCTTTCAGATTAGTCCACCACTTCTCATTGAAGGTCAGCTCCGTAGAATAGTGGATGAGGTAAAGCATGTCATAACAGAGAGTTCAAGTAGAAGAAGAAAACTCAAAGAGAGAACGCAAAATCAGAAGACTTTGATGCTGAGGAAGGTGAATTACTGGGGGAGGAAAAAGAGCTTGAAACTGAAATTTTTGTCCAGCTATGTTCCCTTTTAAGAATGAAGTTCCGATATAAGTGACACTGTTATACTCTTTATGCAAGTCTTTCACTTTTGTTCTATTCTCAAATAACTTAAAGCTTTTTTGTCAGGTAGGCACCGTAGTGGGTACATTGATCAAAATATTCAAGGCTGGTTTCTTGCCTTTCTTATTTGACGAGTTGTCACCATATCTAATACCTATGTGGGTAAGTTCACGACGACCGAGGGCTCGCGTGGAGGCGGCATTGCGACCACGGGCTTGGACACTATTCGATTCGAGCTATAGAGAAAGGCGCAATTAGACCAAGGATTAGGCAATTGAGTTTCAGTAAAGGGAGGAAAGAGCTAGGTCTCGTATAGAAGAAGAGATTTTTTCGCAACTATTATATGACCACTTACGCATTGTTACGTGAATATGCCTTTACTTGATGAAAGGCGCCCTGTAAAATGCGCTATATCGACAAGGCGAGGAGAAAGCAGCCAATTTTTTTCTAGTTGCACCCACGACAAAATATCCGGAATATATATACGTCTTTTTGGGGGTGTAGAGGGATCTCTGGCACAGACTTCCTTCTTTATGCTCATAGGCTTAACCAACCTAGAGGTCCCGTCCCACAGGTTAGTGAAGGTGGAAGTCCAAAGCTTAATAAGGTGGAAGGCGAAGCCGTTGTTATCCGAACACTAGTTTGTTATCCATTTATATATCTTATTGGTTGTCTTTTTAATATTTCTATGAAGGACGAAGATAAAACAATTCAAGAGAGATGTACATCAATTTATATCTTTGATTATCTGGTCGTGAAGTGCCCTGAAGAGGCTCTAAAGTGGGTTTGTGTGTGAGTTTTTCTTAAATGGCCGGCATCACCATTTTGATAAATTACTTCCACTACAACAAATGTGATTTTTAACAACGAAATTATTAGCTACGATAGAAAATTCGTCACTAATTATTCACTTTTTGTGACAAAAATTACATTTCGTACTTAAATCCATGAGTCATATACTTTTTGTGGCGAAACACAAACTTCGTAGCAAAAATTTTGTCTACTAAGGTTTTCCACCAAAAGCATGGGTTGGCCCCAATTATTGAGAAATATTAGCGACAAAAATAAATTATCAGTGACAAATTAGTTTCGTCATTGATGCTGCAAAAGTTTTGTGACAAACCATCATTTGTCTAAAAAATAGTTAAAGTTTGGATACAAAAAAGTTTCGTCACTAACAATACGTTGTTAAAATAGCAACGAAATAAAATTTGTAGTTAAATCGTACAACTTTTGACATAAATTTTATATTCCTTTGTGACTTTAGCTTTTGTCACTAATAATATACACAGCCAGTGATAATATATGTAGGCAATTTGTGACAAAATTATTTGTCTCAACTTTAATTAAAGTTTGGATGCGAGAAAAGTTCCGTCACTAAAATATTTATTGTTAAAATAGTGACAAAATAGAATCTGTAGTTAATAGGTACATTTTTTAGCCATAAAATTTTGTATTTATTGTGACTTCAGTTTTTATCACTAATAATATAAACAATTAGTGATAAAATATATGAGACAATAAGCGACAATCATTATTTGTCTCAAAGTTAGTTAATCCTTGGATACGAAAAAGTTTCGTCACTAAAAATATATTAGTGAGATAACGAAAAAACAAATTTTTTGATTAAATAATACACACTTTAGCCACAAAACTTTATATTTATTTGTGACTTTAGTTTTCGACACTAATAGGACAAAAGTTAGAACTAAAAGCTTTTCATAAAAATGTACAATTTGTAAAAAGAAAAAAATGTACTTTTTGTCAACCATGGATATTTAACTTTTTAACTGATAAAAATATATTTAAAAAATCTATGAAATATACACTAAAATTTTGAATTAAATAGAATAATGTGTTGAAAATTATATCATAAATCCTAAAAGTTATATATGAAATATGACAAATTTTTATAAAATACCATGATGTATGAATCAACTATAAAGTCATAACAACCCAACTATAAAAATAAAAATGTGATCTTGAAAATGAAATGTACTACTATACAACTTGAGAAGTAAATGAATCAAGAAACATTTTATAAAAATAAAAATTTATCTCTAAAGATTACTCATTTTATTATTAAACTATTATTGTTTGAGATGCAACAAAATTTCATATAAGTTGAAAAATGAATTTTGTTGTTATATATAAAAATAAATCACAATTATATAATACAACTCCAACATTGTGTGCTTTCAAAAAATTAACAAAATTAAGAAATAATTCACAGTACTATTATTTTTCTTGAACTGAGGGACTATTAGAAATATTCTCTCTATCTTCTCAAGGTAGGAGTATGGCTTTGGTAAACACTATCATCCCAAGACCCCACTTGTAGAATTACAATAGGTTTATTATTGTTCACAATACTATTATTCATCACCAAAAGAGATGATAAATATTGTTTGAACCATCTATATCTATATCTATATATTATTAAAAGGAGTGAAAAAAGCCTCCACATTAAGCCAAGTGGCAACCTCACAATAGGCCACTTGGCAATTTAGGACAAAGTTAGTTAGGTTAGATAATAATTAGTTTTCTTTTTTAGTTTAAATTTTAAAAAATTTAAATTATGCATTATGTGTTGTTAATAATTAGTTAATCTCTTTGAATTGACAAATTTGGAGTTTTAAAACTATTCTAAAATAAAAAACAAAAATAAGAAAAAGAAAGCTGCCAATTCAAATTGGGGAGAAGTTTCTTCCTAATATGGTAGTCTATATATATAAAATACTACGAATATTTTCTTATATAAAAAATAATTTAATTTCGAATTTAAAGATAAAAATATTATTTCGAATTTATAGATAGAAATATTTGAGTTGAGATAAAATAAAAGTTCATTTGCTTATGACAAATAATGCAAAAATAGCAATAGCAATTATTAAGAATATCAGTAAATTTATGAGAAAATAGTAAAATTACTTATCTGTTTATATTTTTTTAAAATTCAAAATTATAATTTGATTTAAATATGATAGTATTTTGATTATATGTAAAATTAAAAATGAAAAAAAAAACTAATCTATAATATTAATAAAATGAGATGTTGTTAATAAAATGAGATTTAAAAGATAAGAATATTTCCAGATTAAGAATAAATATATATGTGTGTGTGTGTGTGTGTGTGTGTGTGTGTGTGTGTTATATTAAAAGAGAATTATCATCAAAATATTAAGCCAAATGATAAGTTAATAAAAGTCATATTAGTAAATGTATAGTACTAAGTACTTGCTAATTTAATAAAGAATAAATAAGGAACAAACTTAATTTATTTAATTAATATATGATGTGTATCCTTTAATTTTTGTTATATTTCTGTACACTACAATAAATAATAACATAACAATTAATATTTATTAAAATAATATAATATATTATGTAATAACTTTTAAAGATTTATATTCTTTCAAATTATCCGCACATATCATGGATACTAAAATCTATATTTATATATTATTAAAAGAATAGAAAAAAGCCTCCACATTAAGTCAAGCGGCAACCTCACAATAGGTCACTTGGCAATTTAACATAAAATTAGTTAGGTTAGGTAATAATTAGTTTTCTTTTTGAATTTAAATTTTTTAAAATTTTAATTATGCATTATGTGTTGTTAATAATTAGTTACTCTCTTTGAGTTAACAAATTTGGAGCTTTAAAGAAAAATATAGAACAAAAATATTATTCAATAACTATATAAGTCCCTTTAATTTAACTAATATCTATAAACGTGCGTTGCACGTTAATAATGGCACATGATGATTTAAATATTTATTTATATGAAGGAACAATAAATTTAATTAATGAGAGAAATGTTATATATAATACTACAACATTTATCTAAATGCTGAAAAATATTGTTAGATTAACATAATACGTGAATTCAAAATGAAAGGATATCATCATAACTTACATAAATGATCAATTTTAGTCATGTTAAGTAGATAATTATGTATTGTAGTTTAAAAGTATCTAATATGATGGTATCTTATATAGTACTTCTTTATATACGGTATTTTTTTGTATATGTTTTCTTCTAATGCTTTGGTTACTCTGCGATAACCAGAACTCTTGTCGTCGATATTGATATCTCTCTTGAAAGTGCAACATATAGTTATTCATATAAGAAAACATATTGTGGTAAATATAGTTCAATATTTAGGATGTTTGTCCTTGTGCTTTATTTATTATAACTATAAAAACATAAACATACTGAAATTTATTTTCACACAAATTTGAAAGGATATTCTTTAGTTTCGGAAGACAAAAGTTGAATTCGGGGATAAACACATACTTGGAAGCACATTAATCAGTATCATAAGTTCTGCATGTATGACGTTATTGTCAAAACTTCGATATACCATATGTGTACTATTACATAAGTTATTCAGCGGATCTAAGTTTTCAGTAGCATGACAAGCATATTTTTCTTCAAAATCAACCTATATGCAATGGAAGATCAATTTTAACTTAGTCTATTATATATATGGTGACACTAACATACATAAGAAATAATGAACTTGACAACAAATATGTATAGTAGAAGGCCATTTGGTATTAAAGTATTTAAGTATTCTTCTTGGTAGTTGTTGTTGGTATCATCTTCTGTTGAGTCAAAATTGAAAAATATTTTATTTTTACCATAAAACTTAACAATCAACCTTTTAGTTGATTAACATATTCATTTCTGCTAGCTAAGATAGCTCTTTAATTTCTATCATGTTATTTGTACAAATTGCGTTTTAATCTAATAATGAAAATATTTTCCTTATTAAATGCACTACTATTACCATTGGGGTTGATAACCAAGTGTTCTAGAAGAACCAAATCATCTTTTATTGGATGCTCTTCTTCGTTTCTGACACAAAGCAAGAAGTCATTGAATGTTGGATCTGTTCTTACTTTTATATTTCTTATCATTTAAATATTTTTCATTTGAGGTCATAAGTATAATTTTGATAAGCTGGCTTTTACAGTTTCTGCTTTGGTCAATTTTGGAACTGCTGATCGTACTTGACAGAAATTACCTCCCAAACTCTTACTTTTCCACCAAACGGTTCATCGATATCCAATATATCTCTAAAACTCTGTGCGATTGTTTTGATCGTTTGACGCTTAGCCAAAAGCGCTTCATCCCATATTATCACTTTTGCTTTCCTTATAAATTTAGCACTACTACTCTGATTTGATATATTTGTGATGGTTATTTCAGTTATTTGAAGAGGTATATCAAATCTAAAGTGAGTTGGACGACCTCATAATAAAATCATTATTGGTACACCACTTGTTCTTATTGTTAACAATATCATGCCTCTTGATATGACATTTACAAGTAATGCATGACATATGAATATTATTTCGATTCTGTCGAAGGCATTTACAAAGGATAATCCCGCTATACCGCAGTCGATTTTTTATAATATAGTCATAAAAACTTATTCTTGTTCAGTATTTAGCTTTGATTGTGCTTCCTCAAACACTTGTATGACCTTCTTAATATTATACTAATCTTTTTTTACTTTGTGATCTATTTTTTAAAATCTCTAACATTCTTTTTATGGAATAAATTTATGCACCCGATGATTTGTTTTTTAACTTGAAAAATATTTTTACTCATATGATGAATTTTAAAGATAATTTAATTGGATTCTCTTGGTAAATAATTAATTAAAAGATTTGATTATTTGGTTTTAACATAAAATATAATTTATTTTCTGGTGATTTAGATTCTTAATATTAGTTCATCTCATGTTTGAATATTTAACCGTGATTATAATTTTATCCACCATAAATTTTATTTTTAAAGAGTAAAGAGATCGATGACATTCCACTTTTAGATCTTTATGTTTGCAAAATCATTAGTGGTATTGGCTCTTACCAATCTTTTTATTTCTTTTCTCACATATTTATATTCCTTAAAAATTTTCTTAGTTGTTCTTTAATAATTGGGTATATTTTTATATATTACACGAAAAATTAATAATAATAAAATATTATTTGAGTAGGAAAATAATTCAAATATAATATAATAATATATTATCTTGGGGATTTTTTTCAATTTCAAAGCTTTATGCAGTCCGTTTAGCATTACTTATATTTTTTGGTATTGAATATTATAGAGTGGTAATGTATTACCAATATGGAGGATTCTTATGAAATTGATTTCATTAAACATTCCTACATATTTTTAATAAGAATTCAATAGACAAGATTGTATTAATTTTAAAATTTTTAATATTAAAAAATTAACATATAAGTTATTATAGTCCAAAAAAATAAGTTATTACAGCTATGTCCTTTCCCTATGAGTTCTTCTGTTTAATATTTTAGGGCTATTTTGGTCTATCAATATTATATTTGTGCTTTTATAATAATATATAGGCTCTCATGTTTCTAAATGGATTTGGACAATAATATAATACCTTTTCAAATTAAATTAGTAATAGGAATGTTTTCAGAAGTATATCCTAAAAGTAATAGGATTACAAGGCTAATATCTATGCCCGAAAATAATTATACTAATAGGACTCCTAACGTGTAGTATTATGTCCTAAAACTAATAGGATTACAAGGCTAATGTCTAGAATTCCGATTATGTCCTTTTATTGTGAGTTATTATGCTTAATATTAAAAGGTTATTTTTATAATCCAACATTATATTCATGCTTTTATAATAATATACATAATAATTTTATTATTAGGTATATCGTATTGACAAATATGATGACAATTGAAAATTTTAAAGCAATACGATCTAATATGTTCAAATAAGCCTGATCACAATTTAATTTAATTATTATTTTTTAATAATGACCGCGCATCGTGCGGGTATGACTATTACTGTATCCTTTAAAATATTGTGTTATACATAAACACATAATCTATTTGTTTTTTTAAATTATAATATTTTATTATATAGAAATTTCTTATTTTTTTTATTTTGCTTATTTATTGTTCCACTCTAAACTATCATAAATTCACTTAGTTGGAAGATCATTTATCTTGATGCATGATTCTTATTATATAAGAGGTTTAAATCTCTTACAAAAATATAGGGAATAAGGGGAGTATATCGTAATTAAGCGATCATAAAGTTTTAGGATTTTCATAGTACATGAAGTATAAGTGTTTGATACCGAAATACAAGGGGGGAGTGATGTATATATATTTGTTACTGATTCGTTATATTTGTATAAGATTTTCATAGTATAAGGAGTGTAAGTGTTTGATTTAAAATACAAGAGATATAGTTGCAACTGAGTCATATTACAAAGGTGTATCTAATTTCTCCTAAGGTTTAATAATTAAAAAAATTCTAAGATTATTTTCTAAATATATTTTTAAATTGAAAAAGAAAAGAGGAAAAGTCTTTGAAAATAAATGATACTTTCTTCTATTTTTCATAATGTTAGGTTCAACTAAACAATCTAAGGAATTTTTAAATAAAAAAAAAATCTAAGGAACTTTTGATTTTTTTTTTTTGCTGTATCTTTTTTTAGAAAACATAATGTTTGATTTTCTTAAAATTAAAAGAATTTTAAAAGGGAATTACATAAAAGTATTGTTCTAAGGCTTCATGCAAAATATAGAGATTTCTGCCTTAGCGTATAATTTTGAATAGAATTTGAAAAATGATTTTTTTACTTTATTCTTTTTTGATTCTTTGACCAATTTAAATTTATTTTCGTCAAATAAATAGAAATGCTAGATAAGTAAGAATAACAAAGTGGACGAGATAATCGGCTCATTTTCTTGTTAAGATCCCTAAACTTACGGAAATGAAACTGAAATTAATCCACACTAACATCCATAAAGATACTCATCATTGATCAAATGCTCATTCCCACAAATTAAAATTGTAGACTGATTTACAGTTTCACATCTCCCGACTTCTCTCTCATGAAAAAGTGGCTCTGTTTCTTCAAACCTCTGCCACCATTGACGGTTTCACGAAAGATCTATAGGTTGGTCTTTGGGGACGAAATAACAAGTTTGTCGCTAATGTAACGTCATTTAGCGACGAACCACTAAATCGTCTTTGTAAACTTTTAGTGACCCATTTATGGCTACGAAGAATTGACGAAAAACATTTGGTCAGAAAAAATATTTAGTGACGAAATAAAGCCTTTTAGTGAGAAAAATATTTGTCGATATAAATCAAATTTGTTGTAGTGTTCCTATGTCAACTAGGTACAGTGATGTGTTTCTTCCTTTAGTTTTGGATACAAGCAATGACGAAATCCCAAAAGTTAGACAGGTTAGCTTATCTTAGTGGTTGCTGATATGTTTTTTATTCAAGTTGCTCATAACATGTGTAATATGGCCATTAATTTGGCTTCTTTTCAAATGGGGCCAAATTTTCATGACATTGCCATGATATAATATCCACAATAACAAAATTTGTGGATCAAATTTTTATGACATTTGTCATGACATAATATCCACTATAACAAAATTTGTGGATCAAGTTTTCATGATATTTGCCATGACATAATATCCACTATTAGGCCAAGGATTTCTTGCTATAAATAGAGGAGCTTCTTCTCATTTGTAAACACACCAATTCAAGAGCTTTTCTCTCTTATCTTTCTTTCTCCTCCTTTATTTCATTATAGAGTATTTTGTAAGAGAGTGAGTATTGGGAAACACTTGTGTGAACCCTTTCTTTGGAGTGATCTTGTAAGGTTATTCTCTTGAGGTATTTGGGACTAATTAGAGTATTTACTCTAATTTTGTACTCTCTTTTGTACTCTTGTTGGTATAGTAAAATTGCTCCTCTCCGTTTGTAGACATAGGTCACCTTGACCGAACCACGTTAAATTTGTGTCTTATTTATCTTCTTTAATTGTCGTTATTATCAACTTGTATTGTCCTTGTTTTTGTCGTTATAACATTATTTGGCTAAATTCCGCACTACCCGATTTCCCGATGATTTGACCAAACACTGTTGATGTCGTGTTCAGAATGCTCTTTATGGACTTGCCCTTTATGCGGTATATGGTGGTTATGTATTCAAACCTTTTATTACAGGTAAAATACTGTTGAATATGATATTTAGATCATTTCTTGAGCTAGACAAAAAATAAATATAATTTGTAAGTAAACCAGAAAAATCCGTAGAAATCTCTACCTATAATTGTGCTATTTATATTACATGACTCATGAGTAAGTGTATATGTACATTGGTATGAGAACATGTCTATGTACTCATAAGAGGTATTTACATGTCAAGTAATTCTATCTCAGAAAAATTAAATCAGAAAAATCTCTACCTGTAAATTATAATTTTGCTATGTATTTTTACATGAGAATATGCCTATGTACACTCTGTAGCAATATTTTATTTATTTACTAAATCTCCGGACATGATTCAGAGGCTATTTCAAGGATCAATGTAGTGATAACTCATTTACGTGCTCATGAGCGTGAGAATGAATCTGTATATTGTACTGCTGTTTTGGCACTTAGCAAGATATGTCAGTTTCACTTGGAAAGTATTGACTCATCAGCTCAGGTGTTTCCTCCTACAAAACTCTGAAGTTATTCTTTTAATGCCTTCAGTTTATATATGTTTGAGTTGGAATTTCGAAATTATATGTCTTTGCTGCGTCCTTTATTTCATGCGCATCAAATAGTTTTAAACCTGCAATTTTTTTTTGCTTTGGGTCGGTCATCTTATTATTTTGCTATAGTTGCTGTTTCTTTTCTCCAGTATTTTCAAATGGCTTCTTCACTACTGTTTATGGCTTCTTCACTACTGTTTTTTCCAAACTTGCTTTGTTGTTTTTATCGCCGAGGGTCTATCGGAGGTAGGGGTAAGGTCTACGTATACATTACCTTCCCCAAACACACTTGTGGAATTACGTTGAGTATGTTATTATTGTAGTTGATTGATAGATCTGCCGATATGACCGTCTCATTTTTATCGGACAAAATTTATTTTCAGTAGTTGACTGTTGTTTCTTCTGTAGGTTATATGTTCTGAAGAGGAACTTGCTACAGAAGAAACAACAAATCGCATGATTAATATATTGAGGTATCCGCAGCCATAGATTCCTCTTCCCTCAGGTAAATCTACTGCTGGTTGTCGTTGGATTTATGCAGTCAAAGTTAGTCCCGATGGCAGATTGATCGACTTAAGGCCCGTCTTGTTGCCAAAGGATATACTCATATATTTGGGCTCGATTACAGTGATACCTTCTCTCCCGTGGCTAAAGTGGCTTCAGTCCGTCGTTTTCTATCCATGGATGCGGTTCGTCATTGGCCCCTCTATCAGCTGGACATTAAGAATGCCTTTCTTCACGGTGATCTTGAGGATGAGGTTTATATGGAGCAACCACCTGATTTTGTTGCTAAGGGGGAGTCTCGTGGCCTTGTATGTCGCTTGCGTCGGTCACATTATGGTCTAAAGCAGTCTCCTCGAGCCTGGTTTGATAAGTTCAGCACAGTTATCCAGGAGTTTGACATGACTCGTAGTGAAGCTGATCACTATGTATTTTATCGGCACTCTGCTTCAAGTATCTGTATTTATCTGGTAGTCTATGTTGATGATATTATTATTACTGGCAATGATCAGGATGGTATTACCAATCTGAAGCAGCATCTCTTCCAGCACTTCCAAACTAAGGATCTAGGCAGATTGAAGTACTTTCTAGGTATTGAGGTTGCCCAGTCTAGCTCAGGTATAGTTATTTCTCAAAGAAAATATATTTTAGACATTCTTGAGGAGATAGAGATGATAGGTTGAAGACCTGTTGACAATCCGATGGATCCGAATTCTAAACTTATGCCAGGACAGGGGGAGCCGCTTAGCGATCCTGCAAGCTATAGGCAGCTGGTTGGAAAATTAAATTATCTCAGAGTGACTAGACCCGGCATTTTTTATCCTATGAGTGTTGTGAGTCAGTTTATGAATTCTCCCTGTGATAGTCATTGGGATACAGTTGTCCGCGTTATTCGGTATATAAAATCGGCTCCAGGCAAAGGGTTACTGTTTGAGGATCGAGGTCATGAGCAGATCGTTAGATACTCAGATGCTGATTGGGCAGGATCACCTTCTGATAGACGTTCTACGTCTGGATATTTTGTTTTAGTAGGAAGTAATTTGGTGTCCTGGAAGAGCAAGAAACAGAATATAGTTGCTCGGTCTAGTGCAAAAGCAGAATATCGAGCAATGGCTATGGCAACATGTGAACTAGTCTGGACCAAACAATTGCTCAAGGAGTTGAAATTTAGTGAAATCAGTCAGATGAAACTTGTGTGTGATAATAAAGCTGCCCTTCATATTGCATCAAATCCGGTGTTCAATGAGAGAACTAAACACATTGAGATTGATTGTCACTTTGTTAGAGAAAAGATACTTTCAGGAGAGATTGCTACAAAGTTTGTGAGGTCGAATGATCAACTTGCAGATATTTTCACCAAGTCTCTCACTAGTCCTCGTATTGGTTATATATGTAACAAGCTCGGTACATATGATTTGTATGCACCGGCTTGAGGGAGAGTGTTTGTTTACAACTATGTATATAGTGTAGTTTTGTCCCACATTGGAATACGAGTAGTATGTCCTTGTATAGTATAGCTATAAATAATGACCTCTTGTATTGTATTGAAAATCCATATATCAATAGCATATTTTCTTCCGTGCTTTCTCACAGTCACCATATCTAATACCTATGTGGGTAAGTTCACGACATGATAACCGTTGTTATCCGAACACTAGTTTGTGAATTTTTCGCGCTTCGCGCGGTCATAAAAATAAATTAGTGAATTTTAAAAACGTATTTTATTATTTTATTTATATGAGTTTAATGCATTATACATATTAATATTATTTTTGGTTAGCTCCAACTCCCGTCATATTATCAGTTGCCCAAAAAATAATTTAAAGGCCAAAAGAAAAAAGTTATATTAAGACTACAACTATATATACTTAATAACTTTACATGTATACAATAGTAATAAATATTTTTTGGTAAAAAGTAACAAACATAAAGTAAAGCATATAGATAAAAACTTTGTTGTCCTTCTTCCTTGGTAAAATTGCGTTGTCATTATTGTCATTAGATTATGAAGCTTTTTTCCTTTGATAAATTAATTAATCTTTAAATCATCATAGAAAGTTATATATCCACCATGTATCATTATACTTCTTCAATGAAGGACGACCATAAGTAATTTATCCAATATAATTTCTCTTTCATTTCTCCATTGCTAAAAGGAACAAAAGGAAAGTTTACTCACTTTAATCACTCTTTATATGTGAGTGATGTGATTCATGCAAAATGGAGGATGTGAAGGCAATTCACAACAGAGGATATATTAAGACAATCCCAATGTTACGTCACACTTTTCTCAAAGTGTTCGGCCACAAATTTCCAATTACAGAATCAAGTTGCTATATATTCTATCACTATTTTTCTTATTTATTTTTTCTCTTTTTCCTCTTTCTTTATTTCTTTCCGCTACATGTTAGCATAAAAATTTCAGTTATATGTGTATAAATATATTGAATTATGTAAAATCTACACTGTACACCTTTTTTTTTGTTGTATTTTTTTCAAATTCTCATGTATTAATGATAAAGGAAAGAGAAATGGAAAATACGCTTTAAAAAAAGGAAGAATAAGAAAAGGGGTGGAAATTAAAAAAAATGAAAGAAGAAGAAGAAGAAGACGACACAAATCCAGATTCTTTTTTCCATTTTGTTTCTCTTTTCTTCTTTTCTTCGGCCTCTCCTAAATTGTTGCTTTCTCACTCACTAAGACTGACTCTACTTTGCCTCTTCCTGATGTGAACTTCTTCTTTATAATATATCTTGCATGATTCAAATGATCTGTTGAAGAAAGTTCTTAAAATATAGAGGAGTTATAGGTCTAAATAAAAGTTAGATTATCATTATGCCTCACCAACAATAGCTCCTTTACTATATGTTAGAAAAAGTCGTGTAATCTTTGGCGTAAAACTTATAATCCAAGAAGCAAAGAAAAGGAAAAAGAGAATTTGATACGCTTCATCGACGGCACGTGAATTTAATCCAAAAATTGACACAAAATTTCAATAAAAACCCATGTTTTTTTTTTCGTGAACCATTGGGATTATTCTTCAATAAGAGGAGTGGTGCCTTTTCAGTGAGACCGTTTGGGTTTTGTTAAGGGGAAAAAATAGAACCCCTAAAAAAAAGGAGATTAAAGATAAATGAAATTTCTAGCTTCTTAAAGGTGCCACATCACACTTCTAGGTCCCTGCTTTATATTAATATATAAAGTTTTCCTGAACCGTTGGGATTCTTCAATAAGAGGAGTGGTGCCTTTTCACTAAGACCGTTTGGCTTTTGTTAAGGGGAAAAAAATAGAACCCCTAAAAAAAAGGGAGATTAAAGATAAATGAAATTCCTAGCTTCTTATAGGTGCCACATAATGTTTCTATGAAGGGCGAAGATAAAACAGTTCAAGAGAGATGTACATTTCGGTAACTTTCCTCTTTTATACCACGTATTTATTGGTTACTATTATGTTTCCTCAACTAAATAATTTTCTTTGACTTATCACAAGTTGATGTAAAAGAATGAGGTTTTGAGTACTTAAATATGTAAGTCAATGTATATTTTACAAAATTAGATTGATGTTATAAATAAAACGGGAAGCTAACTAAAGCACAGAAAAATGGAGCGAGACTGATATATTATTTCACTTAAAATCGTATAAAATGCATTAACTTAACTTCTTTTTTTGTAAAAGAAAAAAAAAACTAATTGCAAGCCTCTTTAGTGAGCTCCTTGCGACCATTCGCGGAGTCAGAATTTCTATTAAGGAGTGTAAAATATATAAAAGTAAACTAACGAAAAAATCAAAGAGAATCAACATATATTATATATGCATATAAAAAATAATTTTACCTACCTACACAATTTATTTTTCCACGAAAGGATGTTAGTTGACATCCCTTGCTATAAGGTGGCTCCGCCACTACTTGCAAGCTATTTACATAATTACTCGCGAGTATGGGTGCTTATCGAGCGGATTGCGTGAATAATTACGCTTAACGGTTTGGCTTATCGGTTATCGGATTATAAATATAGTAATCTGCTAGCCATCTAATAAGACAACGGGCGAATTGGTATCTGATTAACGATTATCGGGTGGTTTATCGGCTAAATTCCGCACTACCCGGTTTACCGATCCTAACAATATGATTTGACCAAACACAGTTGATGTCGTGTTCAGAATGCTCTTTATGGACTTGCCCTTTATGCGGTATATGGTGGTTCTTGTCACGACCCAAACTAACCTCTGTCGTGATGGCGCCTATTGTGGAACTAGGCAAGCCGATTTGTTTCCAAAACAAACCGATATTTTCATTTCAAAGAAAATTTCAAAGTTATTTAACATAAAACCTCCATTTAAAGAGTTCAAATCAAAAAAAAATAGAAGTGCGGAAAAGAAAAGCCCGACATCGGGGTGTCACTAGTCATGAGCATCTACTACAATCTATCTAACAATATCAAGGCTAACTCAACCTGGAAAATAGCTAAATACAACTAGAGAAAGATAAGAGGGAGAAGAGCAGGGGTTGTGATCGCAAAATAGCTACCTTGCTATCTCCAAAAAAAACAATCTGCAACCAGAACACTCAATAACTGCTACCGTGTCCAGCTACACCTGAATCTGCACACAAGGTGCAGGGAGTAACGTGAGTACGCCAACTCAGTAAGTAACAACAATAAATAAAGACTGAGCAGTAGTGACGAGCAATAAAGCATATAACGTTCATATCATGAAATCTCAGTAAAGTACAACATGCTTTAAAAATCAGTGTTTGAATCGAATCATCTCGTTTAAACCCGGTTCCAGTAAAAATTATTTAAAGATATTTTTTGTTTCCAACAGTTTTTCAAACAAAAGGCTCAATGTAAAGCTGAGCAAAAATGATAAAATCATAAACAGCCCCTCGGACAAAACATCACTCATAAATAGCCCCTCGGGCAAACCTCACAGACACTTGTGCCACTCGGGCATACCTCACAATCACTCTTGCCACTCGGGCATACCTTACAATCACTCATGCCTCCCAGTCACTCAACCCTCGACACTCGGCACTCGCACTCAGTAGGTACCTGTGCTCACTGGGGGTGTGTACGGACTCCAGAGGGGCTCCTTCAGCCCAAGCGCTATAATCTACACGGACAACTCACGTGCGATAATAATAAAGTATGCTACAGGCGGGCAGCCCCGATCCACACTCATCCTCGCCAATCAGGCCTTCGGCCTCACTCAATCATAAGTATGCTGCAGGCGAGCAGCCCCGATCCACACTCATCCTCACCAATCAGGCCCTCGGCCTCACTCAGTCATAAATATATCAAGCCACTCGGGCATTTCAGTAAAACAGGGCATTCAGCCAAAAATATTTATATGCATCAAAATAGAGTTATAAAAACTGAGTTATGCGGTAAACAAGTATAAACATGACTGAGTATAGATTTTCAATCGAAAACAATGAGAGGATGGTAATAAACAACCCCTAAGGGTCCAAATAGCATTGGCGCAAGACCCAAACATGGCATTCAGCCCAATTTACAGAAATTCTTTCTAAAACATATAAGTATCAAATGGTTTCAACGAAGTATGCAACTTTACAGTTGCTACGGGACGGACCAAGTCACAAATCCCCAATAATGCACGCTCACACGCCCGTCACCTAGCATGTGCGTCGCTTTAAAATAGTAGAATGATACGAAATCCGTGGTTTCATACCCTCAGGACTAGATTTACAATAGTTACTTACCTCAAACCGATCAAATCTCTACCCCGCAATGCTCTTGCCTCTGGACTCGGCCTCCAAATGCTCCAAATCTATTCACAATTAGTATAATACCATCAATATATGCTAATGGAATGAATTCCACAAGAAAAGCTTCAAAATTAGACTAAAACCCGAAATTGGCTAAAATATTGCCTGTGGGGCCCACGTCTCGAAACCCGACAAAAGTTACAAAATTCGAAAGCCCATTCAACCACGAGTCTACCCATATCAATTTTACCAAAATCCGACCTCAACTCGACCCTCAAATTTACAAATCTTATTTTCAAATTTCTAAGTTCCAATCTCCGATTTACACCTCAAAATCATGTAATCTAGTCGGATTATTCGATGATAATTCAATATTATGGAGTAGAAATGATCACAAGGGACTTACCTCAAGTTTTGCTTGAAAATATATCAAAAAATCGCCTCTCCTAAAGCTCCAATTTGTCAAAAATGGCAAATGGGACGAAGTCCCTGTTTTTATAATTCTGCCCAGACAACCTCAGTTCTGCCTCGATCTTGGCCTTCGATCGAGGTCCTCGATCCTGGCCCTCGATCCAGGTTCTCGATCCTAGGCCTTCGATCATGTCTTCGACCCAGCCTTCGACCGTGACCCTTGACCCTGAGCTCGATCATGGCTTCGATCGTGGCCCTCGACTCTAGGCTCGATCAAGGCTTCGATCGTGGCCCTCGACCCTGGGCTCGATCGTGGCTTCGATCGTGGCTCTCGACTCTGGGCTCGATCATGGCTTCGATCGTGGCCCTCGACTCTGGGCTTGATCTGGGCTCGATTTCTGGGCTCGAATCTCGCAGAAGAAATTTCCAACAGAAGGAAATTGCAGCAGCTGTTGTAGTTCAATTATTTGATCCGTTAACCATCCGAAACTCACCCGAGGCCCTCGGGACCTCAACCAAATATACCAACAAGTCCTAAAAATATCATACGAACTTAGTCGAATCCTCAAATCACCTCAAACAACGCTAAAAGCATGAATTACACCCCAATTCAAGCCTAATGAAATTTGAAATTTCTAAATTCTACAAACAACTCCGGAACCTATCAAATCACGTCCGATTGACCTCAAATTTTGCACACAAGTCCTAAATGACATAACAGAGGTATTCCAATTTTCAGAATCGGATTCCGACCCCGATATCAAAAAGTCAACCCACCGATCAAACTTCTCAAAAATAAAACTTTCGGCATTTCAAGCCTAATTCCTCTACGGACTTCCAAATAATATTTCGGACACGCTCCTAAGCCCAAAATACCATACGAAGCTATTGGAATCATCAGAATTCGAATACGAGATCGTTTACACATAGGTCCATATCTGGTCCACTTTTTTAACTCAATTTGTTTTTTCAATTCTGAGACTAAGTGTCTCATTTCACTCCGAGTTCCTCCCGTACCCGAACCAACTAACCCGATATAACATAATATAGCTGAATAACACAAAAAGAAGTAGAAATGGGGAAAATGGGGCTATAACTCTCGAAACGACCGGTCGGGTCGTTACATCCTCCCCCTCTTAAACATTCGTTTGTCCTCGAATGGGTGTAGAAACATACCTGGAGTCTCGAATAGGCGTGGATATCTGCTCCGCATCTCCCGCTCGATCTCCCAAGTGGCCTTCTCCACAGACTGACCTCTCCATTGCACCTTCACTGAAGCTATATCCTTTGACCTCAACCTTCGAACCTGCCGATCTAAAATAGCCACCGGCTCCACATCATAAGTCATATCACCCTCCAACTGAACCGTGCTGAAATCCAAAACATGGGACGGATCTCCAATATACTTTCGGAGCATGGAAGCATGAAACACTGGATGCACACTCGACAAGCTGGGTGGCAAGGCAAGCTTATAAGCCACCTCCCCTATTCTCTGAAGCACCTCAAAAGGCCCAATGAACCGGGGGCTCAACTTTCCCCTCTTCCCAAACCTCATAACACACTTCACGGGTGATACCTTCAGCAAAACCTTCTCCCCAACCATAAAAGACACATCACGGAACTTCCTATCCGCGTAGCTCTTCTGCCTAGACTGCGCCATGCGAAGCCGCTCCTGAATCAATTTCACCTTATCTAATGCGTCCTGGACCAAGTCTGTACCTAAGAGCCTAGCCTTACCCAGCTCAAACCATCCAACTGGAGATCTATACCTCCTCCCATACAAAGCCTCGTACGGAGCCATCTGAATACTCGACTGATAACTGTTGTTATATGCAAACTCCGCGAGTGGCAGAAACTGGTCCCATGAACCCCCAAAGTCAATGACACAAGCACGCAACATGTCCTCCAATATCTGAATAGTGTGCTCGGACTGCCCGTCCGTTTAAGGGTGAAAGGTTGTGCTTAACCCAACCTGAGTGCCCAACTCTCGCTACACGGCTCTCCCAAACTGCGATGTGAACTGAGTACCCCTATTTGAAATGATGGAAACTGGGACACCATGCAGGCGAACGATCTCTCGGATGTAAATTCCAGCCAACTGCTCTGAAGAGTAAGTAGTACTAACTGGAATGAAGTGCGCGGACTTGGTCAGTCGATCCACAATAACCCAAATAGCATCGAACTTCCTCAAAGTCCGTGGGAGCCTAACTACAAAATCCATAGTGATCCGCTCCCACTTTCACTCTGGGATCTCTAACCTCTGAAGCAAGCCACCCGGTCTCTGATACTCATACTTAACCTGCTGACAGTTTAGACACCGAGCAACAAACCCAACTATATCCTTCTTCATCCGCCTCCACCAATAATGCTGCCTCAAATCTTGGTACATCTTCGCGGCCCCCGGATGGATGGAATACTGCGAGTTGTGGGCCTCCTCAAGAATCAGCTCTCGAAGCCCATCTACATTAGGCACACATATCCGGCCCTGCATTCTCAACACCCCGTCATCACCAATAGTCACATCCCTAGCATCACCTCTCCGAACCCTGTCCTGAAGAGCGAGCAAGTGAGGGTCATCATACTGACGCTCCCTGATACGGTCATAAAGAGAAGACCTGGAGACCACACAAGCCAATACCCGAATAGGCTCCGAAATATCCAATCTGACAAGCTGGCATGCTAAGGTCCGAACATCTAACGCCAAAGGTCTCTCTGCTGCTGGAAGATATGCTAAACTCCCCAAACTCTCTTTCCGGTGACTCAAAGCATCGGCCACCTCATTGGCCTTCCCGGGATGGTACAAAATATTGATATCATAGTCCTTAAGAAGCTCCAACCATCTTCGCTGATGCAAATTAAGATCCTTCTGCTTTAATAGATACTGCAGACTCCAGTGATCAGTATAGATCTCACAATGAACCCCATACAAATAATGACGCCAAATCTTCAAGGTGTGAACAATGGCTGCTAACTCAAGATCATGGACAGGATATTTTTTTCTCATGGGTCTTCAACTGGCGCGAAGCATAGGCAATCACCCTACCCTTATGCATCAAAACACAACCAATGCCTATCCTCGAGGCATCACAATACACGGTGTAAAAACCTGAAGCTGATGGCAGAACTAACACTAGAGTTGTGGTCAAAGCAGTCTTGAGCTTCTGAAAGCTCTCCTCACATTCATCCGACCACCTGAATGGAGAACCCTTTTGGGTCAATTTGGTCAAGGGCGATGCAATAGATGAAAATCCCTCCATAAAGCGACGGTAGTAACCCGCCAAACCAAGAAAACTCCTAATCTCTATGGCTGAGGACGGTCTGGGCCAACTCTGCACCGCCTCTATCTTCTTCGGGTCCACCTGAATACCCTCACTGGACACCACGTGCCCCAAGAATGCTACTGAACTGAGCCAAAACTCGTATTTAGAGAACTTTGCATAAAGATTCTCCTCCCTCAATCTCTGTAATACAATCCTCAGATGCCGAGCGTGCTCCTCCTGGCTACGGGAGTACATCAGGATGTCATCAATAAATACCACAATGAATGAGTCCAAATAGGGCTAAAATACATTGTTCATCAAATGCATGAACGTTGTTGGGCTATTGGTCAGCCCAAAAGACATCACCAACAAATCATAATGGCCACATCGGGTTCTGAAAGCTATTTTGAGAATATCTGAATCCCGAATCTTCAGCTGGTGATAACCGAACCTCAAATCAATCTTGGAGAATACCCTCGCTCCCTGAAGCTGGTCGAATAAATCATCAATGCGAGGCAAAGGATACTTATTCTTGACTGTGGCCTTGTTCAACTGCCTGTAATCAATACACATTCTCATGGAACCATCCTTCTTCTTCACAAATAGAACCGGTGCACCCCAAGGTGACACACTAGGCCGAATAAACCCCTTATCAAGGAGTTCCTGAAGTTGTTCTTTCAATTCCTTCAACTCTGCCGGTGCCATACGATACGGTGGAATAGAAATGGGTTGAGTGCCTGATACCAAATCAATACCAAAGTCAATATCCCTGTCAGGCGGCATGCCCGGTAGGTCTGCAGGAAACACATCCGGAAAATCACGTACCACCGGAACAGAATAAATGATAGGAGTCTCTGCACTAACATCCCTCACAAAAGCCAAATAATATAGGCAACCCTTCTCAACCATACGTTGAGACTTCAAATATGAAATTACCCTACTTGGTACATAATCTACAGAACCGCTCCACTCAACCCTCGGAATTCCCGGCATAGCCAACGTCACCGTCTTAGCGTGAAAATCTAGAACAGCATGACATGGAGATAACCAATTCATACCCAATATCACATCAAAGTCAACCATACTGAGCAATAATAGATCTACTCGGGTCTCCAGACCCCCAATAGTCACCGCACATGACCGATATACGCGGTCCACAATAATAGTATCGCCCACAGGAGTGGATACATGTACAGATGAAACTAAGGACTCATGTGGCATATCCAGAAAATGGGCAAAATATGAGGAAATATATGAATACGTGGAACCAGGGTCAAATAATACTGAGGCATCTCTGTGGCAAACTGAGACAATACCTGTAATCACTGCATCTGAAGCAATAGCATCTGGTCTGGCAGGGAGAGCATAGAAACAGGCCTGACCACCCCCTGATCTGACTCCCCCTCTAGGGCGACCCCTAGCTGACTGACCTCCACCCCGAGCTGACTGGGCGGGTGGTGAAGTAGCTGGTGCTATAGTCGGAGGCTGACTCCTCTGCTGAGATAGACCTGCATGACGACGAGGACACTGCCTCCATATATGCCCAAGCTCTCCACACTAAAAATAACTCCCTGGTGCTGGCGGCGGAAACTGAAGGAACCCCTAGCACCGGGATGACTGGTAGAAGAACCTGGCATGGAAGAGCCCTGAACAGGTGGAGCACGGGACGAACTCTGAACTGGAAGGGCACTAAGTAATGAGTGGCCCAGATGAGAACTGTGAGAACCATGGCCAGATGATGCACCCCGATAAAATGGCCAAGCTGACTGAGCCTGTCTGAAATGACGACCTCTACCATGCTGAACTGACCCCCAAAAGGAGCACCGCTGAATCCACCCCTGACCACGAGGCCTCTTGGCCTCCCGCTCAACCCTCTCCTGACCGCAAACCATCTTAATCTTCCGAGCAATGTCGACAACCTCATCAAAGGTAGCACCCGAAACCCGCTCCCTGGTCATGAGCAACTATAGCTGATAATTGAGGCCATCAATAAACCTCATGATCCTCTCTCTGTCCGTGGGAACCAACCAGATAGCATGATGGGCTAACCTAGAGAATCTCATCTCATACTGTGTTACAGACATATTGCCCCGGCAAAGCCGCTCAAACTGTCTGCGCAGCTCCTCTCTGTGGGATCGAGGCACGAACTTCTCCAAAAAGACCACGGAGAACTGCTGCCAAGTAAGGGGTGCTGCGCCAACAGGCCTGCGCCTCTCGTAAGTCTCCCACCATCTGAGTGCAGCCCCAGAAAACTAAAAGGTAGTGAATGAGACCCCACAAGTCTCCAAAATACCAGCAGTACGGAGTATCCTCTAACACCTGTCCAAAAAGTCCTGAGCATCCTCTCTCTCTATGCCACTAAAAGGTGGTGGCTGAAGTCTCCCAAACCTCTCCAACCTATACTGATCATCCTCAGGCATAGTAGTAACCACATAATCCTGAGCAACAACAACCAGCTGGGCTGGTGGTGCCTCTGGTGTCTGAAGTCCCTGAATAACCTGCTCGGGTGTGCGAGCGATGGGAGTCTGAGTGCCTCCCCTGACCTGAGAAGTGGTTGCGGCCATCGAAATAGAGACCGCCTGATCAAGGCCAGTACAAGCTGTCAGAATCTGAGCTAGGGCATCCTGAAGGCCTGGAATCACAATAGGCACAGGTGGTGCCTGAGCTGGTGCATCAACAACTGGAACTTGGTCCTGATCTGGGATAACCGGTGGATCTGCAGGTACTGCCCCAATTGCTGTACGGGCTGCACCTCTGCCCCTACCACGACCCCTACCGCGGCCTCGGCCTCTCGTGGCCCTGGCTGGTGGTACAGGTAGCCGGCCCTCCTGACCGGTAGCATGAGTCCTCACCATCTGTGAGAGAATGAAACAACAGATGTTTAGTTACTAGAATCAACAGATTCGCAGGACAAGAATTCAAGAATGTGGAGTTTCCTAAAGGTTCTGCAGCCTCTCGAAGATAAGTACAGACGTCTCCGTACCGATCCGCAAGACTCTACTAAACTCGCTCATGACTCGTGAGACCTATGTAACCTAGGCTCTGATACCAATCTGTCACGACCCAAACTAACCTCTGTCGTGATGGCGCCTATCGTGGAACTAGGCAAGCCGACTCATTTCCAAAACAAACCGATATTTTCATTTCAAAGAAAATTTCAAGGTTATTTAACATAAAACCTCCATTTAAAGAGTTCAAATCAAAGAAAAACAGAAGTGCAAAAACGAAAATCCCGACATTGGGGTGTCACTAGTCATGAGCATCTACTATAATCTGTCTAACAATATCAAGGCTAACTCAGCCTGAAAAATAGCTAAATACAACTAGAGAAAGATAAGAGGGAGAAGAGCAGGGGCTGTGATCGCCAAATAGCTACCTTGCTATCTCCAAGAAAAATAATTTGCAACCAGAACACTCAATAACTGCTACCGTGTCCAGCTACACCTGAATCTGCACACAAGGTGCAGGGAGTAACGTGAGTACGCCAACACAGTAAGTAACAACAATAAATAAAGACTGAGCAGTAGTGATGAGCAATAAAACATATAACGTTCATATCATGAAATCTCAGTAAAGTACAACATGCTTTAAAAATCAGTGTTTGAATCGAATCATCTCGTTTAAACCCGGTTCCAGTAAAATTCATTTAAAGATATTTTTTTTTTCCAATAGTTTTTCAAACAAAGGCTCAATGCAAAGGTGAACAAAAATGATAAAATCATAAACAACCCCTCGGGCAAAACATCACTCATAAACAGCCCCTCGGGCAAACCTCACAGTCACTCGTGCCACTCGGGCATACCTTACAATCACTCTTGCCACTCGGGCATACCTCACAATCACTCATGCCTCCCAGTCACTCAGCACTCGGCACTCGGCACTCGGCACTCACACTCAGTAGGTACCTGCGCTCACTGGGGGTGTGTACGGACTCCGGAGGGGCTCTTTCAGCCCAAGCACTATAATCTGCACGGACAACTCACGTGCGATAATAATAAAGTATGTTGTTGGCGGGCAGCCCCGATCCACACTCATCCTCACCAATCAGGCCCTCGGCCTCACTCAGTCATAAGTATGCTGCAGGCGGGCAGCCCCGATCCACACTCATCCTCACCAATCAGGCCCTCGGCCTCACTCAGCCATAAATATCTCAAGCCACTCGGGCATTTCAGTAAAATAGGGCATTCGGCCCAAAATATTTATATGCATCAAAATAGAGTCATAAAAACTGAGTTATGCGGTAAACAAGTATAAACATGACTGAGTATAGATTTTCAATCGAAAACAATGAGAGGATGGTAAGAAACAACCCCTAAGGGTCCAAACAGCATTGGCGCAAGGCCCAAATATGGCATTCAGCCCAATTTACAGAAATTCTTTCTAAAACATATAAGTATCAAATGGTTTCAACGAAGTATGCAACTTTACAGTTGCTATGGGACGGACCAAGTCACAAATCCCCAACAGTGCACGCTCACATGCCCGTCACCTAGCATGTGCGTCGCTTTAAAATAGTAGAATGATACGAAATCCGGGGTTTCATACCCTCAGGACTAGATTTATAATCGTTACTTACCTCAAACCGATCAAATCTCTACCCCGCAATGCTCTTGCCCCTGTACTCGGCCTCGAAATACTCCAAATCTATTCACAATCAGTATAATACCATCAATATATGCTAATGGAATGAATTCCACAAAAGCTTCAAAATTAGACTAAAAGCCGAAATTGGCTCAAAAATCGCTTGTGGGGCCCACGTCTCGGAATCCGATAAAAGTTACAAAATCCGAAAGCCCATTCAACCACGAGTCTACCTATATCAATTTTACCAAAATCCGACCTTTACTCGACCCTCAAATCTACAAATCTTATTTCTAAATTTCTAAGTTCCAATCTCTGATTTACACCTCAAAATCATGTAATCTAGTCGGATTATTCGATGATAATTCAATATTATGGAGTAGAAATGATCACAAGGGACTTACCTCAAGTTTTTCTTGAAAATATATCAAAACATCGCCTCTCCTAAAGCTCCAATTTGTCAAAAATGGCAAATAGGACGAAATCCCTGTTTTTATAATTCTACCCAGACAACCTCGGTTCTGCCTCGATCTTGGCCTTCGATCGAGGTCCTCGATCCTAGTTCTCGATCCTAGGCCTTCGATCATGTCTTCGACCCGGCCTTCGACTGTGACCCTTGACCCTGGGCTCGATCATGGCTTCGATCGTGGCCCTCGACTCTGGGCTCGATCATGGCTTCGATCGTGGCCCTCGACCCTGGGCTCGATCATGGCTTCGATCATGGCCCTCAACTCTGGGCTCGATCTGGGCTCGATTTCTGGAAGATTTCTGGGCTCGAATCTGGCAGAAGAAATTTCCAACAGAAGGAAATTGCAGCAGCTGTTGTAGTTCAAATTTTGATCCGTTAACCATCCGAAACTCACCCGAGGCCCTCGGGACCTCAACCAAATATACCAACAAGTCCTAAAATATCATACGAACTTAGTCGAATCCTCAAATCACCTCAAACAATGCTAAAATCATGAATTACTCCCCAATTCAAGCCTAATGAACTTTGAAATTTCTAATTTCTACAAACAACTCCGGAACCTATCAAATCACGTCCGATTGACCTCAAATTTTGCACACAAGTCCTAAATGACATAACAGAGGTATTTCAATTTTCAGAATCAGATTCTGACCCCGATATCAAAAAGTCAACCCACCGGTCAAACTTATCAAAAATAAAACTTTCGGCATTTCAAGCCTAATTCCTCTACGGACTTCCAAATAATATTCCGGACACGCTCTAAGCCCAAAATCACCATACGGAGCTATTGGAATTATCAGAATTCGAATACGAGATCGTTTACGCATAGGTCCATATTCGGTCCACTTTTCTAACTCAATTTTTTTTTTTCAATTATGAGACTAAGTGTCTCATTTCACTCCGAGTTCCTCCCGGATCCGAACCAACTAACCCGATATAACATAATATAGCTGAATAACACAAAAAAAAGTAGAAATGGGGAAAACGGGGCTATAACTCTCGAAACGACCGGCCGGGTCGTTACAGTTCTGTATTCAAACCTTTTATTACAGGTAAAATACTGTTGAATATGATATTTAGATCATTTCTTGAGCTAGACAAAAAATAAATATAATTTGTAAGTAAACCAGAAAAATCCGTAGAAATCTCTACCTATAATTGTGCTATTTATATTACATGACTCATGAGTAAGTGTCTATGTACATTGGTATGAGAACATGTCTATGTACTCATAAGAGGTATTTACATGTCAAGTAATTCTATCTCAGGAAAATTAAATCAGAAAAATCTCTACCTGTAAATTATAATTTTGCTATGTATTTTTACATGAGAATATGCCTATGTACACTCTGTAGCAATATTTTATTTATTTACTAAATCTCTGGACATGATTCAGAGGCTATTTCAAGGATCAATGTAGTGATAACTCATTTACGTGCTCATGAGCGTGAGAATGAATCTGTATATTGTACTGCTGTTTTCGCACTTAGCAAGATATGTCAGTTTCACTTGGAAAGTATTGACTCATCAGCTCAGGTGTTTCCTCCTACAAAACTCTGAAGTTATTCTTTTAATGCCTTCAGTTTTTATATGTTTGAGTTGGAATTTCGAAATTATATGTCTTTGCTGCATCCTTTATTTCATGCGCATCAAATAGTTTTAAACCTGCAATTTTTTTTTTCCTTTGGATCGGTCATCTTATTTTTTTTTCTATAGTTGCTGTTTCTTTTCTCCAGTATTTTCAAATAGCTTCTTCACTACTGTTTTTTTCAAACTTGCTTTGTTGTTTTTATTGCCGAGGGTCTATGAGAGATAGGGGTAAGGTCTACGTACACATTACCTTCTCCAAACCCACTTGTAGAATTATACTGAGTATGTTGTTATTGTAGTTGATTGATAGATCTGCCGATTGGACTGTCTCATTATATCGTGGAATGTGGTGATTTATCAGACAATTTTATTTTTAGTAGTTGACTGTTGTTTCTTCTGTAGGTTATATGTTCTGAAGAGGATCTTGCTACAAAAGAAACAACAAATCGCATGATTAATATATTGAGGTATCTTCAGCTAACACTACCACCAGCCACCTTGGAATCAGCATAGTCATATCTTTTGCCTCAGCATGAGATGAAATTGAAATATATTCTATCACCTGAAGAAGATGCTAAACTTTTAACCAATTCAATGAAATCATTATTTCTGTAACTATTTATTGTTGGATCAAACATTTTGATGTTCAATATTCCTCCAATAGTATAATGTAATTTCCCCAATATTCTTATTTCGAGTCCTTTGGTAGTTCATTCCAGCTTTTTTGGTTTGTCAGCCCATTGGTTGACTCACTTGCTTTTGGCAATTGATTTTCATTATTTCATCGCGTTGTTGTAAAACCAAAAAAGGGAACATCACAAATGGAAACAGCTTAAAAGGTCTGCTCCCACATTGAAATAAACAACTACTTATTGATTAGTATCATTTTTATAGATAAAATTCTAGCCGTATCAAACCAACCCCTCGTTTAGTAATTTTGTGTTCCAAATTGTGCTTAGAGCATGCCTATAGGTTACTATTATGATTTATGAATTCTTGATTATTGGGTCTCGAGGGGCTCGGACATGTTTTGGATCAGTTTTGGACTTGAAATCACTGCTGGAGTTTTGAAGTTCGCCTGGCCAGTGTTGTGTTCAACAACAACAACATATACATCCAAGTGTAATCCCACAGGTGGGGTCTAGGGAGGGTAGGATGTACGAAGCCTTACCCAGTGTTGTGTTCCTTGTTCTTTTTGGGTACTCTCGAGTCATTGAAACAATGTCACATGAACTCTTTATGAATTATGCATTGGATATGCTCGGGAGTAATGGGAGCTGAATGGTTCTGCTACTTTATTGCTGCATAAATGAATGCCATGGCCATTTATCAATTTCCTGTTGGTATCTTAATATCAAACTTCATATAATTTTAGATGAAAAGAGATACACCTATAGCAGAAAATAGGAGAAACACAGTTAATTCACGGAACAATAATTTCTGAAGTGATGACATTATGGAAATTTTTTAGACAATATGTCTTGGCGTACCTAGTAAAGTTTTTGCCATGTGACCGGGAGGTCAGGGGTTCGAGTAAAGGAAACAGCCTCTTGCAGATATGCAGGGTAAGACTGCGTACGATAGACCCTTGTAGTCGGACCCTTCACAGGTTCGAGTAAAGGAAACGGCCTCTTGCCTTTTTTATGTCTTATATGATCACTCCAGGGGGTGATTCCGATGTTAGGTTGATTGAATGTAGGCTTGGCGCTAGGGTGAAGGGGTGTTTGTTACATCTAACAATTTTCCACTTTCTAGTACCAGTTGCTAATACCAAACATCATTGAATAGGAAACGCAGGAAAATAGTTTTCTGCTACAGGAATAGAAACTTAGTAAACTTGTTTAGCGAAAATAGTTTACTTTAGATTGGGCTGCATGAGAAATTAAAAAAGTATTTGTTATTTTTGTTATTTTATTAAAGGAATAGCAACTCCTGAACATGATTAATTGATGGATTCTCGTTCTGTCTTAACCTCCATAAAAAACCTTTTACTATTGCGTGTGGGTGTTAATTCTATATTTAAAACTAGTAAAGTAGTCCGCGCTTTGAGCAGTTGTAAAATACATTGGTAAATTTGAAATATTATTATAATAATATAATCGAGATAGATGAGATAATTTTTCTATGTATTTTCATACAAAGTAATTTTATATCTTGGCGACACCACAAATAAAAATATTTTTGATTGAATTAGAGCTTAGATATGAATTACTATAAGATTTTCTTAAAAAAAGGAAAAGGAAAAATAATTTTAAGGATATTTTTACTTATAGATATATGTATATACGTGGTTTTAATACATGATTCTTTAAATGTAACATATATAAAATATATGAATATATTTTTATATTTTTTTTCCTTCTATTGGATGGTAAAAGAGTTACATTAATCCTCTTGATGAAGAGAAAAAGCAAGAATAAAAATAAAGTTACAAGTTTATTTTCATCTGAAATAAAAAGTAAAACTCTCATAATTTTAGAACTGTTACAATGGTGAGGATGACATCTTGAACCTTTAAGGGTTAAGTTTATTTGACTTCTTTAACCATATTTTTTTTATTTCAACCTTGACTTTTTCAGGAAGTACAATATTTTTGTAGTAGGTTTTTAACTGATTGCTTATCAGAACTCATCATCTCATTTTTCCTCCTCTACTTTTCCTTATGCTCTCACATATCCTCAAAATGTCATATTTCACCGTGATTTTGACGTCCTCATTTCCCAGTCCTAGCATAGAATATTGTAGATGATCTTGTCATTTTCCTTATATCTACTCGTAAGTTATTAGAGGTTCACGTTATAATCACTGTATAAGCGCATTTGGCGAATTAGAAATGTAACTTAATTGGCTGGCTTCTTCTATCAACCTTGCAAATCATGACATATATTTGTTATGGAAATACCCATTGCAATGCCAAATGTTATATATATATATATATAACTCACGAGTAATTTTAAGAATAGAGACAAACTGTAATAATGAGGAAAGATATTAGTACAAAAATGCTGTAAAATTCAAGAAATTAGAAGAATCTCAGGAAGAGTCTCAAAGAATTTTTGAATTTGATTGTAAACCTGACGATGTACTGATTCATGGGCATTTCGAAAAAAAATAATATAGGTCTCAATTGTACTGGGCCTCCCTCGTTAGCTTTTATTAATCAGAGATGACAACATCTGCAAAAAAAAAAAAAAAAAAAAATTGAAGCTGAAAAATAGTAAAGTTTTAAGCCAAAAAAGGAAAATATAGATTGAACATTTAGAACACTAATATCAAATACTGCTTAATATTTTTGAAGTATCAAAAAAAGAGAGAGTTTACATCACCGGTGCTTCGACGGGAAAGGACATCCAGCTCTTTAAGAATTAAGCCATAAAACACAAAGAAAAATAAGATGATATATATTCACCTGTTATAAAATAAAAGCAATTTAGTAAAACTTGAACAAGACATATTTTTATGAAATAAAAATAACTTAGTAAAACATGAACAAGAAATGGAGACAGAGAGAAGGAAGAGATTTTCTTCTTCAATTGTGTGTATTTTCCTATCTATTATAAGGCCTTTATATAGACATGAAAAGTGAAAAACAATATGTCATTGAATATGTCATTAAGCATAGAAATATGTCATTGAATATGTCATTAAGTATTTGAGAAGATCATGGAGGAAGAGTAGACATCCACCATAATTTTATTTTTCTTATAACACTCCCCCTTGGATGTCCATAGATAATGTGCCTCGTTAAAACCTTATTAGGAAAAAACCATATGGGGAAAAAATCTTTGTGAAGGAAAAATAGTACACATATTTAGAAATATGCCTTTTGGTTGCCTCGTTAAAAATCTTGCAAGGAAAGCCCAGTGGGACAAAACCTTGTAAGGAAAAAAGAGTACAACGCGTATTAACTCCCCCTGATGAGAGCATCAATTCACATCCTTAAGCCTTCGCATCCCAATCTTTGTCAGGACCCGAAATTTCCACCTTCGGACCGTGATGGCACCTAACATTTCACTTGCTAGGCAAGCCAATATTAGAATAATATTAACCAATTTTTAAACTATTAATAATCAAAGAAACAAATACGGAAGCAAAGTTTAATATATAGTGAATAATCCATAAAAGACAACGGTGTCTAAATACCATCCCAGAATTGGTGTCACAAGTGCACGAGCTTCTAGAATAAATACAAATAAAGGTCTGAATAAAATAAAGTTATCTGGAAATAAACACACAGCTAAAGTAAAATAGACGGGGACTTCGTAATTGCGAACGTCGTGCAGTTATACCTCAAGTCTCCTCTGAGTAGCTGAAATCCGAGCAAGTCTATGGCACGCCGTTGGGACCAACTCCGAAATCTACACAAGAAGTGCAGAGTGTAGTATCAGTACAGCCGACCCCATGTACTGGTAAGTGCTGAGCCTAACCTCGACGAAGTAGTGACGAGGCTAAGGCGGGTCACTTACATTACCTGTATGCAATATTAGTAACAACAACAATAGTAGAAATAAATCAGGTAACTTGTTTGTAATAATTGAAGCCAACTCAGTAGTTATAACCAATTATCATTCTATCAATTCTGTTGCAGCGTACAACCCGCTCTCATAATATATTCACATTCAATTCTGTTGCAGCGTGCAAGCCGCTCTCACAATATATTCACATTCAGTTCTGTTGCAGCGTGCAACCCGCTCTCACAATATATTCACATTCAATTCTGTTGCGGCGTGCAACCCGCTCCTCCAATATATTCATTTTAATCAAGTCTGTTGCGGCATGCAACCCGATATATATATATATATATATATATATATATATATATATATATATATATATATATATATATATATGTGTGTGTGTGTGTGTGTGTGTGTGTGTGTGTGTGTATGTCGACTTTTAAATAAGTATGTTGCGGCGTGCAACCCAATCCGGACTTTTAATAAGTCTGTTGCGGCGTGCAACCCGATCCTCCAATATGGACTTTTAATAAGTCTGTTGCGGCGTGCAACCCGATTCTCTAATATATTCATTATAATCAATCTTGTTGCGGCGTGCAACCCGCTCCTCCAACATATTTATTTACCAATTCTTATTGAAGAATTTTCCCAATCAATGCAATAATTAATATAAAATTTTAAGACAACAAGCATACACTAATTATGATTTATTTACGAACAAACAAAGGCAACTAGCAAATTATTATAAAATCAGAGAGAAAATATGCAGTTTAATATTTAATATGCTAAATATCAAATAACAATTAAGGCACATAATTCAAATAGCATGTAACAATTAATGCAAAAATTCAAGAATTAATATTTGACAAAGAATGGGAGAGAAACAATGATTTAAAATAATTTATGATTTTTCAAGTAAGCAGGCAAACACTTAATTTGACGACATATAGACACTCGTCACCTCGCCTATACGTCGTTCACATGCATTTCACATAACAAATAATTTAAGGGTTTTATTCCCTCAAATCAAGGTTAACCACGACACTTACCTCGCTTTACAAATTTCAATTAATTACTCAACCACAACGTTTACTTTTAAATTTGTCTCTGAAAGCTTCAAATCTATTCACAAATAATTCAATATACTCAATACTAATCATAGAAATTAATTCCATATGAATTTACTAATATTCCGGATAAAATCCGAAATTCATTAAAATATTTGACAGTGGGACCCACATCTCAAATCTCGTAAAAACTTACGAAATCCGAACACCCATTCCGAGACGAGTCCAGCCATACAAAAATTATCCAATTCCGATATCAAATGGACCTTCAAATCTTAAATTTTTATTTTTGGAAGATTTTAGAAAAATCTCATTTTTCTTCCATAAATTCACGGATTCATGATATAAATGAGTATGAAATTATAAAATATAATCAATATAGGATAAGAAATACTTACCCCAATGTTTTCCCGTGAAAATCGCCCAAAATCGCCTCTTGAGGTTTTAGGTTTTGAAGATTTGGGAAATGAATCAAAAATTCCGTCCAAAAGTCATTTTGTTCAGCTGCAGGTGTCGCAATAGTGACCTGAGCTTCGCAAATGCAAAAAAACACTCGCAATTGTGATGCCCTTCACAATCCCGCTGCCTTTGCAAATGCGAAGATTATGTCGCATTTGTGACAATTGGCCTTTCGCAATTGCGAAGATAAACTCGCAATTGCGAGAACTGTTGGCCTAGGCTTTCTTCGCAATTGCGATAAAAATCTTGCAATTGCCATACCTGCTTGGTTCGCATTTGCGATGCCTGATCTCGCAATTGCGAGATCAGAGGCCTGCAACAGGTTCAGTTATACCAGCAAAATTTTCTAAGTTCAAAACATCCCGTGGCCTATCCGAAACTCACCCGAGCTCCTCGGGACCTTATCCAAATATCCCAACAAGTCCCGTAACATAATACGGACTTACTCGGGGTCTCAAATCACATCAAATAACATCGAAATTGCAATTCACACCTCGATTCACACTTTGAGTTTTAAACTTTTCAATTTGCAAATTTTGTGCCAAAATATATTAAATGAATCCGAAATAACTTCAAATTTGGCACACAACTCATAAATGACATAACGGAGCTATTCACATTTTCAAAATCGGATTCCGGCCCCGATATCAAAAAGTCAACCCCGTGGTCAAACTTGGAAGTCTTTAGCCTTTAAATTGCTAGTTCTGTTAAATGGCCATAATTTGAGCTAGGGACCTCCAAATTAAATTTCGGGCATACGCCCAAGTCCCAAATCACGATACGGAGCTATCGGAACTGTCAAAATACTGATCCGGGTCCGTTTGCTAAAAAGTTGACCAAAGTCAACTCAGTTGAGTTTTAAAGCTCTATTTCACATTTTAATCCATTTTTCACATGAAAACTTTCCGAAAATTTTTACGGACTGTGCACGCAAGTCGAGGAATGATAAATGGTATTTTTTGAGGTCTTAGAACACAGAATTACTTATTAAATTTAAAGATGACATTTTGGGTCATCACATTCTCCACCTCTAAAATAAACGTTCGTCCTCGAACGGAGTTAGAAAAAATATCTGAGTTGGAGAAAAGGCATGGATATTTACTTCGCATGTCCGACTCGGACTCCCAGGTAGATGCCTCTACCGGCTGACCTCTCCATTGCGCCCGAATTGAAGGATAACTCTTAGACCTCAACTATCGGACCTGCCGGGCTAGAATAGCCACCGGCTCCTCCTCGTAAGTTAAATCTTTGTCCAATTGGACTGAGCTGAAATCTAACACATGGGACGGATCACCATGATATTTTTGGAGCATAGACATATGGAACACCAGATGAACCGCTGATAAAGTAGGTGGTAATGCAAGCCTGTAGGCTACTTCACCCACCCTTTCAAGAATTTCAAAGGGTCCGATATACCTAGGGCTCAACTTGCTCTTCTTCCCGAGCCTCATTACACCTTTCATAGGTGAAACCCGGAGCAATATTCTTTCTCCAACCATGAATGCAATAACACTAACTTTACGGTCGGCATAACTCTTTTTCCTAGACTGAGTTGTGCGAAGTCGATCCTGAATAATCTTGACCTTATCCAAGGCATCCTGTACCAAATCGGTACCCAACAACCGAGCCTCTCCCGGTTCAAACCAACCAACTGGAGATCGGTATCGCCTTCTGTATAATGCCTCATATGGAGCCATCTGAATGCTCGACTGGTAGCTATTATTATAAGCAAACTCCGCAAGCAGAAAGAAATGATCCCAAGAACCTCCAAAGTCTATAATACAAGCGCGGATCATATCTTTCAATATTTGAATAATGCGCTCTGACTGTCCGTCTATCTGTGGATGAAATGTTGTACTCAACTCCATCCGCATGCCTAACTCATGCTATACAGCCCTCCAAAAATGTGAGGTAAACTGCGTACCTCGATCTGAAATAATAGACACGGGCACACCGTGAAGGCAGACAATCTCACGAATGTAAATTTCAGCTAACCTCTCTGAAGAATAGGTAACTGCCACTGGAATGAAATATGCTGACTTGGTCAACCTGTCCACAATGACCCAAACTGCGTCAAATTTTCTCTGAGTCTGTGGGAGCCCAATAACAAAATCCATAGTGATACGCTCCCACTTCCACTCAGGAATTTCTAACTTCTGAAGCAAACCACCAGGTCTTTGATGCTCGTACTTAACTTGCTAACAATTCAGACACCGAGATACATATGCAACTATATCCTTTTTCATTCTCCTCCGCCAATAATGTTGCCGCAAATCTTGATACATTTTGGCAGTACCTGGATGAATAGAATGCCTAGAACTGTGTGCTTCTTCAAGAATTAATTCACGAAGCCCATCCACATTAGGCACATAAATACAACCCTACATTCGTAGAACCCCATCTTCCCCTACAGCAACCTGTTTGGCATCACCGTGGCGCACTGTGTCCTTAAGGACAAGTAATTGAAGATCATCATACTGTCTCTCTCTGATGCGCTCATATAAGGAAGACCGAGCGACTGTGCAAGCTACAACACGACTGGGTTCTGAAACATATAAACTCACGAACTGATTATCCAAAGTCTGAACATCTGCAGCTAATGGCCTCTCACCAACCGGAATATATGCAAGACTGCCCATACTCACAGTCTTTTTACTCAAAGTATCGACTACCACATTGGCCTTTCCGGGGTGATACAAAATGGTGATAGCATAGTCTTTCAACAACTCCAACCATATTCTCTGCCTCAAATTAAGATCTTTTTGTTTGAACAGGTACTGAAGGCTACGATGATCAGTAAATACCTCCACGAGACACCGTAGAGGTAATGCCTTCAAATCTTCAGCGCATGAACAATGGCTGCCAGTTCTAAGTCATGAACAGGATAATTCTTCTCGTAATCTTTCAATTGCCGTGATGCATATGCAATCACCCTGCCATCTTGCATTAATACTACACCAAGCCCAATGTGAGAGGCATCACAATATACCGTATATGATCCTGAGCCTGTGGGTAATACCAACACTAGCGTTGTAGTCAAAGCGATCTTGAGCTTCTAAAAGCTCAACTCACACTTGTCTGACCATCTAAATGGGGAACCCTTCTGGGTCAATCTGGTCTTAATAGTTGTTCATAAACAATTACAGAATCGTCAATTAACTTCATGTTAACAAAAATCTCATTTCAAACCTTCACAATACTAATAACGAGATGCGAGGCATAAATACCTCATAATTGTTTAGCCGAATTAACGAGTCACATTTAACGCCACCTGAGCGGGCACCAACCTCGTAGGTTACAACTCAACATTACAACACGAATTTGGCAAGTATGCACAGAAAATTTCATACAAATATTTTAAAATAAGCCTAGTAGGCATGACTCCCTATTAGTATTATAGTACAAATTTAATTTCACAAGGGAGGATTTAAACACAAGGATTTTTATCACAAGGATCTTGTCCTTATATAACTTCCACCGCAGCTCGTAGCCCAGTTTAAACATATCATTTTATATTAAAATGCGAGGATCTCGTCCTCAGTTTTGAATCACGAGTAATATGCACATCGTGCCAATCGAAAATTTCCATTTTCTCCTTTTAAATAATTTCGGTTACACAAAATCACAATACATAATGAACCCCATACCGGTAGGGCATATAATTCACAATTTGTAATTAATTATCCGGAAATTACATCAAAACTTATCGATATGAGTAATAGAAATCCACCTTTAGCCTCACAGCTTTTATTAGTGACCAACATGGAATGATAGGCGTAGTTATCTCCATAGAATCTCCCAACAGGAGCAAACCCATAAGTAGATTATAGAATTATGAAGCTCACTCATAAGTGGAGCACAATAGGAGGACTCGTCTCGATACTCAGAACCAGATCAAGTTAAGAAAATTATTCCTTTATATTAAATCGAGGTCGCACCGGTAATGACACCATCTGATGAATCGACCTCCGCCATACCATAAAACAATTATATCAACGGATGGGCCTCCACCTCTAAGACGCCTTCTACCCGCCTGTCCTCCACCCCTAACTGGTCGTGTGGGTGGTGTAGTAACTGCAATGGGGCACGTAGCCTGAGTGCTTTGATGAAATATGTCTCTCCCAAGTCTGGGACAATTTTCTCATGATATGCCTAGTATCACCGCATTCATAACAACCCATTTGCGAGTTTGGCGTCTCATACTAAGTCTGTGCTAGATAACTGGAATAACCATTGTAGGACACTTATGTCAGTGGTGCATTAAAAGAACTTACTGGAGCACCTCGATTAATCCGATGTGCGAACTGGGCTGGCCGACTACCCGAGCCCCCGCCATAATGATTTATACTCGCAGAGTAGAATCCACTGAATCCCCTAGAACCTCGAGACATCTTGGTCTCCTTAGTTTCCTTTTTCCTCACCCCGAACACGTTCTAATATCTTGGAAATTTCTACCACTAGTGGAAATGAAGTATCAGCATGTAGCTCCCGATTCATACAAAATTTTACGATCATAATTAAGTCCTTTAATGATTATGTGGACTCACTCTCTGGCTATAGGAAGCTAAGTAGGAATATGACGGGCTAACTTATTGAACCTGATGGCATATTATGACACCGTCATGGTGACCTGACGCAATCGTTCAAACCCTATATGTCATGCATTATGGAGAGTCCGGGAAATAAACCCTTTCAAAAGTATTTCTGAGAACCGAGCCAAGTGGGAGGTGTTGGTCTGCCCTCTTCATAGGCTTACCACAGACACCTGTGGAGAATTATCTCTCTCAAGGCCAATTTCTTCTTTTGTTATGCTGACTCAACACTGTTAAGCTGACCCATTTCTTAACATACTCTTCGATTCTTCTTTGGGGTAAAATTTACCCCTATTTATATACAATGATCACAAAATTAGATCTCCATACAGACAATTCTTAGTCCAGAATCTCGTCAATTACTATACTTCCTCCGAAGCACCCCAAAATCTTCAACCGTGACGTCCACGCTGAGTAGACCTTCTGTAAATTTAATGTTGCTTCTCTAACTCCTTTGGTACTGAAGTATAAGATTATTTCGGAGGCAGACGTACCGCAAGTCCCAACCTTATTCTCAACAAGATCTCAGGCCTTAAACACATGTGAATTTTGGGAGAACCTTTCAGTACCACATATATATATTTCAGGTCAAAACTGATATAACCCATGAGTCGCAATCCATTCATTGATAGTGGACTCCCCCACTCGGCGCGAAGTAATAGTTCACCACGTCCGATGGTCCACAATATTAACCTTCACAACTCGTATAAATCAACTAGATGCCAAGGTACGTTGCACCCCCCACATTATTCACTAGGTGATCTCTTTATACGTCCGCATCTTCAGTCGGAATTACACGTTGAGGCAATATTTGAGCATCTCTGGCTCCCTCGTAGTTCATCTGCGGCATCACGAACCGTCGACGCATAACTGATACCGAGTGCGCAATGTCATACACGAGTAGATACAAAGGAATGTGAGATATAGGTTTCAAGAAATATCAATGCCGCACGATAAGGAATGAAAGAGGTGATATTGTTCCTAAACTTCATAGCCTCTGAGATATAAGTACAGATGTCTCTATACCGATCCTTCAGACTCTACTAAGCTAGCTCGTGACTCGTGAGACCTATGTAACCTAGTGCTCTGATACCAACTGTCACGACCCGAAATTCCCACCTTCGAACCATGATGGAGCCTAACATTTCACTTGCTAGGCAAGCCAACGTTTGAATAATATTAACCAATTTTTAAAAAACATTTAAATTATTAATAATCAAAGAAACAAATGCAGAAGAAAAGTTTGAAATATAGTGAATAATCCATAAAAGACAACGGTGTCTAAATACCATCCAGAATTGGTGTCACAAGTGCACGAGCTTCTAGAATAAAAACAAATAAAGGTCTGAATAAAATAAAGCTGTCTGGAAATAAACACACAGCTAAAGTAAAATAGACAGGGACTTCAGAACTGCGAACGTCGTGCAGTTATACCTCAAGTTTCCTCTGAATAGTTGAAATCCGAGCAAGTTTATGGCACGCCGCTGGGACCAACTCCAAAATCTGCATAAGAAGTACAGAGTATAGTATCAGTACAACTGACCCCATGTACTAGTAAGTGCTGAGCCTAACCTCGACGAAGTAGTGACGAAGCTAAGGCGGGTCACTTACATTACTTGTACACAATATTAGTAACAACAACAATAGTAGAAATAAATCAGGTAACTTGTTTATAATAATTGAAGCCAACTCAGCAGTCATAACCAATTATTATTCTATCAATTTTGTTGCAGCGTGCAACCCGCTCTCACAATATATTCACATTCAATTCTGTTGCAGCGTGCAACCCACTCTCACAATATATTCACATTCAGTTCTGTTGCAGTGTGCAACCCACTCTCACAATATATTCACATTCAATTCCGTTGCGGCGTGCAACCCGATCCCCAATATATATATATATATATATATATATATATATATATATATATATGTGTGTGTGTGTGTGTGTGTGTGTGTGTGTGTGTGTGTGTGTGTGTGTGTGTGTGTGTGTGTCGACTTTTAAATAAATCTGTTGCAGCGTGCAACCCGATCCTCCAATATGGACTTTTAATAAGTCTGTTGCGGCGTGCAACCCGATCCTCCAATATAAACTTTTAATAAGTTTGTTGCGGCGTGCAACCCGATCCTCCAATATGGACTTTTAATAAGTCTGTTGCGGCGTGCAACCCGATCCTCCAATATATTTATTATAATCAATCTTGTTGCGGCGTGCAACCCGCTCCTCCAACATATTCATTTACCAATTCTTATAGAAGAATTTCCCCAATCAATGCAATAATTAATATAAAATTTTAAGACAACAAGCATACACTAATTATGATTTATTTACGAACAAACAAAGGCAACTAGCAAATTATTATAGAAATCAGAGAGAAAATATGCAATTTAATATTTAATATGCTAAATGTCAAATAACAATTAAGGCACATAATTTAAATAGCATGTAACAATTAATGTAGGAATTCAAGAATTAATATTTGACAAAGAATGGGAGAGAAACAATTATTATAATAATTAATTCATGATTTAAAATAATTTATGATTTTTCAAGTAAGCAGGAAAACACTTAATTTGACGATATATAGACACTCGTCACCTCGCCTATACGTCGTTCACATGCATTTCACATAACAAATAATTTAAGGGTTCTATTCCCTCAAGTCAAGGTTAACCACGACACTTACCTCGCTTTGCAAATTCCAATCAATTACTCAACCACAACGTTTCCTTTTAAATTTGTCTCTAAAAGCTTCAAATCTATTCACAAACAATTCAATATACTCAATACTAATCATAGGAATTAATTCCATATGAATTTACTAATTTTCCGGATAAAATCCGAAATTCATTAAAATATTCGGCATTGGGACCCACTTCTCAAATCTCAGAAAAACTTACGAAATCCGAACACCCATTCCGAGACGAGTTCAACCATATAAAAATTATCCAATTCCGATATCAAATGGACCTTCAAATCTTAAATTTTCGTTTTTGGAAGATTTTAGAAAAATCTGACTTTTCTTCCATAAATTCACGGATTCATGATAAAAATAAGTATGAAATCATGAAATATAATCAATATAGGATAAGGAACACTTACCCCAATGTTTTCCCGTGAAAATCGCCCAAAATCGCCTCTTGAGGTTTTAGGTTTTGAAGATTTGGGAAATGAATCAAAAATTCCGTCCAAAATTCATTTTGTTCAGCTGCAGGAGTCGCAATTGCGACCTGAGCTTCGCAAATGCGAAGCTCGCAAATGCGAAGAAACACTCGCAATTGCGATGCCCTTCGCAAATGCGAAGATTATGTCGCATTTGCGACAACTGGCCCTTCGCAATTGCGAGAACTGCTGGCCTAGGGTTTCTTCGCAATTGCGATAAAAATCTCGCAATTTCCATACCTGCTTGGTTCGCATTTGCGATGCCTGATCTCGCAATTGCGAGATCAGAGGCCTGCAACATGTTCAGTTATACCAGTAAAATTTTCTAAGTTCAAAACATCCCGTGGCCTATCCGAAACTCAAACAAGGCCCTCGGGACCTTATCCAAATATCCCAACAAATCCCGTAACATAATACGGACTTACTCGGGGTCTCAAATCACATCAAATAACACCAAAATTGCACCTCGATTCGGACTTTGAGTTTTAAACTTTTTAATTTGCAAATTTTGTACCAAAACATATTAAATGAATCCGGAATGACTTCAAATTTGGCACACAACTCATAAATAACATAACGGAGCTATTCACATTTCCAGAATCGAATTCCGGCCCGATATCAAAAAGTGAACCCCGTGGTCAAACTTGAAAGTCTTTAGCCTTTAAATTGCTAGTTCCGTTAAATGGACATAACTTGAGCTAAGGACCTCCAAATTAAATTTCGGGCATACGCCCAAGTCCAAAATCAGGATACGGAGCTACCGGAACTGTGAAAATACTTATCCGGGTCCGTTTGCTAAAAATATTGACCAAAGTCAACTCAGTTGAGTTTTAAAGCTCTATTTCATATTTTAATCCATTTTTTATATGAAAACTTTTCGGAAAATGTTACGGACTGTGCACGCAAGTCGAGCAATGATAAATGGTGCTTTTCGAGGTCTTAGAACACAAAATTACTTATTAAATTTAAAGATGATATTTTGGGTCATCATAATCTTGTACACTAGTTTCTTGAAGGTTGACATCGATAGAGATTTGGTGAACAAATCAGCCATATTATCACTTGAACGAATCTATTGCACATTGATATCACCATTCTTTTTAAGATCATGTGTGAAAAATAACTTTGGTAAAATGTGCTTTGTCCTATCCCCTTTTATGAATCCTTCCTTCAGTTGGGCTATGCATGCTGCATTGTTTTCATACAAAATTGTGGGTAGTTTATCACACTTCAAATCACGTTTGTCTCGAATAAGGTGTATTATAGACCTCAACCATGCACATTCTTGACTTGCTTCATGAATAACAATTATTTCAACATGATTAGATGAAGTAGCCATGATTGATTGCTTAGTCGATCGCCAAGATATGGCAGTGCCTCCATATGTAAATATATAGCGTATTTAAGATCGAGCCTTGTGTGGGTAAGATAAACATCCAGCATCGGCATAACCAACAAGATTGGTACTGCAATCATTGCCATAAAATAATTCCATATCGGTAGTCCCTTTTAGATATCGCAATATGTGTTTGATTCCATTCCAATGTCTCCTTGTAGGAGCAGAGCTATATCTTGTTAAGACATTAACTGAAAAAGCTATGTCAGACCTTGTAATGTTAGAAAGATACATTAGTGCACCCATTGCATTAAGATATGGTACTTCGGGACCAAGAATCTCTTCATTATTTTCATGAGGTCGGAATGGATGTGCTTTATCCATATAGAATTGCTTTAAAATCATTTTAGTGTATGCTGATTGATGGACACAAATTCCATCTTTCATATACTCAATTTGTGGACCAAGACAAAACTTTGTCTTTCCAAGTTCTTTCATTTCAAATTCTTTCTTTAAATAGTCTACTGCTTTAGGAAGCTCCCTAGGAGTTTCAATAATATTTAAATTATCAACATACACGGTGATTATAATAAATTTAGATCCAAATCTTTTTATAAAGACATAAGGACAAATTGAATCATTCTTGTACCCTTCTTTCAACAGGTACTCACTCAAGCGATTATACCACATGCGCCCTGATTGTTTCAATCCGTATAAGGATTTCTTGGAAACCTTAATATGCTTCAGAACAATTTTAATCCTTCAATGATTTCCATTATACGCATATCACGTTTTTCTTGTATTGCCAGATTAAAACCTAAAATGGCAACATCCACCACAGGAGAACATGTCTCTATATAATCAATGCCAGGATATTTACAAATCTTCTTGTGACACAAGTTGTCTTTATGTCTATCGACTTGACCTTTTTATTTCGCATAAGAACACATTTATACCTCCACTGACTTTATACTTTCAGGTGTTGGGACTATCCGTCCAACTTCATATTTTTCAGGTGAAATCAATTTTCATTGCGTATTTTTCATTTGGCCAATCATTTATCTGTCCAAATTTTATGACAGATTTGAGCTCAAGATCCTAGTCAATATTAATAATATTGAGTGCTACATTATATTAACAATATCGTCGACGATCATTTTATATCGGTTCTACTATTACCCAATAAAGACATAACTTATTGAGATCTCTTTATCTTATTATTTTCAGGTATCTGAGCCTCTCCCATGAGGTCTTATGAAGTGTTATATCGTGGTGCTCTTCTAGAGCACGTGCCTCCTTATTATGACCATCTTGAACATTTGCTCCTCTCCTTCTTTAAGGAGTTTTATATTTGGAACCGATTAGTCTATTATGCTTCATGCATGACATAAACTCTATTCATTATAAACTTTATTTTATTAGGAGCATTAGCAGTTTAATATGACATTTAGCTTTGGGTCAGCAAATACGCCTGGTAATATTTTGCAAATGAATTATCAGTTGAACTTCAAGTTCATATTTTCTCGTACGAGGATCTAGATGTTCTCATAATAATTCATTACATGCATTACTTTTTCAGCTGCCCATTTTCTCCTCCTATTATTGGGATCACCAACACATATCACTAGCCTTATTTGGGAATCCATCTTTGTGCATTGTGGTGGAACAATTAAATCATATAGCACATTCATATTTCTAGATGGAAATTATTTAGTTCCTGACCCTGAACCGATTGTGATAGGGAGAACTTATCATAATTTGGCTAGATGCGTATAAGTGTTGTTGTATATTAAATAATACATCACATACCAAATTTTATTTGGGCAGTTTTGTTCTCATAACCAATGGTTTAGATATAATTAGAGGCATATAATTTTTGCTAAACCAACATGGATTTAAACCAGTATTATCAAGATAAATCATCATAATTTATATGCTGGAACTGTGCTCTAATAATTTGAGCAATCAATCTTGCAAAAGTCAAACTGCAAGTTAATAACAAATGTATATGTGACCATAGAATAGATGCATCTATTAAAATCATATAATAGTAAACGGTCCACATGGAAGGTGACGGGGCCTATATATTTATCACCTTTTATTCGTTCCAGAAATCAAGGAATTCAATCCCAACTTAACAGGTATATCATGAGAATAAGCAGCACAAGAGAATTCTTGAAGAATTTTATATTTCTTCAATATATGCCAATGTAATTCTCAATTAATTTTTTCGCATCATAATTGAACCGGGATGGTCAACCAATCATGCCAACTAATATTTATTTCAGTAAACCTCTAGTTTACGCGTGGCTCGTGATTTCATCGTCATGCTTATACTTGTGTAGTACAAATAGAAGAAAAGTCAGGTAAACTTTTATATTTACCCGTTATGATTATAGTAATATAAAGATATTTAATTTTCTTTTCATTTATAGTCTCAATATGCCAACCACTTTGGCTAATATATTTGTAAATCAAAATGTTTCTTTTGAGACTTACTACAATATTAATGTCATGAACAATTTCATTCATCCGGGTAGTAATAAATTAGTACTTTAAGAGCTCTTAACTGATTTTGTATTATAGATATTTTGTCACACCATCCATATAATGAATGTCTCCTTCACAAAGAGAATCATATTATAATAATTGTCATGTTCAAAACCATCATAAGCAAAATAATTTCTTGCTTTAATTTTGCTTTTAATAACTTTTATAAAGCACGACAAAATAATTTTGGCATATCACATGTATGCGACCAATGATATATTCATGTAACTACACAGTAATATTCATTATCTTTCTTTGTCTCAAACCTCCCTTAGAGGTGAGTTGTAGTATTTATCCAACCATGCACAAGTACATTATTATGCATAATCTCACATATATATTTTCACATTCACTTTCAGGAATGAGTATGCAATCTCAATGTTTATCACAAGTCACATTCTCTTCAAAGAATTTCTCCCTTTTTATAATTACTATAGTAATAACTATTATTATTTTGGCATTTCGCACGCCTACATTCATTGGTCAACTACTTGTCTTTATTTAGACTTATCATGTACTGCTATCACATTCATTTCAAGAATAGAGCAAATCAAGTGGGACAAGCTTCATGCTTTTTCATGAAAAATACATAATTTGTTTTAGTTATTATTATTATTATTATTATTATTATTATTATTATTATTATTATTATTATTATTATTATTATTATTATTATTATTATTATCAATATGGTGCATTAGGACTCAAACCCAATGTCTTATCCATATAAAGGTATGCTAGGCCATAATGAGTTGGAACTTGAATCCAACATCTTTTCATCAACATAGTACGTTGGGACTTGAACCCATCATCTTACCCTCAATCTTTGGCTTAATAGGCCAAAATTCACTAGGACTCGCACTCGAGCCTTTAAAATATTATTACTTCATAATTATAATCATAAGTAAGTTAACTTTCAAGAAGACATATATAACTATTTCCATCTTGAAACAGTTCCTCTGCAACAAAAATGCTAGTTATGATATATGCCAATTTTCTTTTTTTTTTTTAATGATACAATCACTTTAACATTTTAATAAATTAATTCGGGGAAAGGTGCAGATAACCTATAACCACTTATATTTCAAAAACTATAAGAACTTCACCAAACAAAATCCAATACGGAGGAATGAGCCTTATGTTTCCAGCAAAAATATTTAAGGCTTAATGCATAACCGCGACTATTATAAATTATAACTATAATGAGTTTATATTGACTGTATATTCGAATGCTAAATTTGTAAGGTACTGTAAAATCGCCTACATATTTGATAATTTTGCTTTCAATGAACTACATCATGTGATGGTAAAAATATTATTACTAAATTACCTTAATAATTATCTATCATAGTATGTAAACAGTCAGAACATATATATACGTTGGAATATTATCTTTGTCCTATAAAAGATGTAGCAAATAAAGACATACCTTTCCAGTTCTTTATTTCACTGGATACAATTGAAAAAAATATTTTAACAAAACACTGTACATAAAGTTAATGCAAATATATGAAAGTATGAATGAGTTTAGATGGATGTAAAACTTATCTTTGTATTATCATCCAAGACATTTTTCATTGTACTTGATCTCATTGTCTGCTTATAATTTATATAGTCTTGACGTAGAAGATCATGAAATGAGCAATCGTGCTGATAATATGTTATAAAATAAAAGCAATTTAGTAAAACATGAACAAGACATGTTGTTATGAAATAAAAATAATTTAGTAAAACATGAACAAGAAATGGAGATAGAGAGAAGGAAGAGATTTTCTTCTTCAATTGTGTGTATTTTCCTATTTATTACAAGGCCTTTATATAGGCATGAAAAGTGAAGAAAAATATGTCATTGAATATGTCATTAAGCATAGAAATATGTCATTGAGCATTTAAGAAGATTGTGGAGGAAGAGTAGACCATAATTTGATTTTTCTTGTAACATCACCACAAAGTTAGATTGAAGTAATGAGTATTAATAGAGAATGAACATGGGCTTATAAATAGGAAATAAAATTTACATTACATTTGATGTAGTAATACATTTGAAGTAATGGTATTTACTGGGGAAAGGAACGTGGGGCTATTGAAACGGAAGAATAATCCAATAATTACTTATAAGGAGGAGGAGAAGTCCCAAAATCAAGGAAAATAGCCAAAAAATCTGAGAAAAAAAGAGAAATACAAATCCTGGACTATGAGAGCTTCCACGTCACTTTCTATATATATAGAGAGAGAGATTGTATCCACTTGATTTGTCATAGAATTATTGAAATCCCATTTAATCTGTCATTTAATAATCAGAATATATAGGAGCACCATGATGGATTAATTAAGAAAGATTTAAAATATTTTTAAGCAAGCTTTTGCATCCCTTCATTTACATTCTATTCTTTGAATTCACAGAATATACAATTATCTCCAAAAATAGACATGGGATGTGAAAGTATTTTCTTGTCAACTTAAAATTCATAGTTTGTTATTGTAAGGACGCGAAAATAGTGGACGCAATCCTGGAGAGATACAGGGACAACAAAATCTCTATTGAAAAGTTTGAATTTTCAAATTGTTTAGAATCTTATTCTCATGAAATTTTCATTCAAAATCAACTTAAAACACCTTACATGAAATAGATCAACTGTATGATTGGCATCCATAATTTATAATTTTATACTCACCCGAGCATATAGACATCAGAAGAAAGATTGGATCTTCCACCGCACCATCTTTTCGAACCCAATTGAAGTAAGCTGTTGATGTTTCACATAGATTGACTAATTTCTATCAAAGAGCGGAAGACAGTATAGGAAATTGAAAATCAAAATAAACATAAGAAGTGAAGAGCAGAAGGATAGCAAACATTTACCTGTTGTTGTAGGTCGTGGGAATGCACTCAATATGAAATCGATGACCTTTCATTTCCAGAAGAAAAAAACACTTCATCTTTAAGAACTCTTAATTTGTTTGCTTTGTCCGTTCTATAAATATTAATATGACAAGCTGCTATGGGATGTTGTGAATGTTTCAACTTTCAAATAGTAAGTGTTTTTTATCCTTGATTTTCTGCTTCCTATTTCAAAGGTTTTTTGGCAACTTAATTACTATGTATTACTTAGGAATAGTGCCACCCAATTACGTTTCTTCATCATCTCCTTTGAAATAGTACGAAGTACTTCTGCCAAAAGACATTACCTTGAGTAACTGTTATGTTGGGAAACTTAGCAGGTTGAATTGCTCCTTTTTAATAAAAAGGATTGTTCAAGTAAACATTGCAAAATTAAAACGAAATTGAGGAAGAAAATTCTTCGGAGAACATAAAAAAGCGCAGAGGAAATAAATTAGGGTATTATCTGCTGAAGTTGTTCTTCGTAAGTAGAGAGATTCGAAGCGAATTGTTCAACACACTACAACAAATTTGACCTAAGGCCACACTTTTATAGACAACACTTGAAAAGTGTTGCCAAAAGTATCTGTGGGGACACTTTATAAGGGGTTGCCTTTGTCAAACACTTTTGGATACGGATTTTAGGCATCAATTATGACGCGTGCCTTTTAACAGTAAACACTACACTTTTCAAGTGTTGTCAAATAATAAAATAATTGGCTACGCTTTCTCTAATGTAATACGACATTTACTGGGCGTGGTAATTTAACTTTGTATAAGCTACCCCATATAAGCGTGCTCTAATAATTCCCTAAATATTCCCGCTAAAACTTTTCCCCTAAATCCTTTTCCCCCCTAAATCTTTTCTGCCCAAAAAAAATAATTATGCCCAAATATATCCCACTGTAACGACCCGGCCAGTCGTTTTGAATATTATAACCCCGTTTCCTATTTACTGCATAATTTATGTCTTGCAATTTATTTATGACTTATCGGGTTAGTTGGTTCGGGTCCGGAAGGAACTCGGAGTGAAATGAGACACTTAGTCTCATAATTTAAAATTTTACGTTAGAAAGTGGACCAGATATGGATCTATGTGTAAACAACCTCGGATTTGAATTCTAATGGTTCCGTTAGCTCCGTTAGGTGATTTTGGACTTAGGTGTGCGTCCGAAATGTGATTTGGAGGTCCGAGGTAGAATTAGGCTTGAATTGGTGAAATTGAAAATTTGGCAATTTCGGTCGGCAGTGAAAAATTTGATATCGGGGTCGAAATGAAAATTTTGAAAGTTGGAGTAGGTTCGTAGTGTCATTTGTGATGTGTGTGCAAAATTTGAGGTCTTTTGGACGTGGTTTGGTTGGTTTCGGCATCGGTTGCCGAATTTGAAAATTTAGAAGTTCTTAAGCTTGAATCCGAGGGTAATTTGATGATTTGATATTGTTTTGAGTGATTTGAAGGTTCGACTAAGTTGGTATGTTGATATATAATTTGTTGGTATTTTTGGTTGAGGTCCTGAGGGGCTCGGGATGATTTCGGATGGGTATCGGGGAGTTTGGAAGTTGGAAAATGCAGCTGGAAGCTGCTGGTATAAGGCTACTGGTGTGGCCACACCTGCAGATGGTGAGCCTCAGGTGCGATGATCGCAGGTGCGGATGGTATGTCGCGGATGCGGAAAATGGAGGCCTGGCATTGAGCGCAGGTGCGGAAGAGAGGATCGCACCTGCGAGCCCGCAGGTGCGAAGGGCAGCCGCATGAGCGAAGCTTGGCGTCTAAGTGACTTTCGTAGATGCGTACCTGGGACCGCAGATGCGAGTCCGCAGGTGCGAGAAAGGGTACGTAGGTGCGGAATCCCTGGGGCAGATCCTATATATCACACTTCGCGAATTGTGGTGCATTCTTCACCATTTCTATCCGGTTTTGGAGTTTTTGGGAGAGATTTGAAGAGGGAATCAAGGGGGATTCGTTGAGGTAAGTTACTTGAGCCCTAATACTTGTATATATGGTGATTTTTCGTTGTTTAATCATGGTAATTAGTGGAAATGAGGGGTTAGTGCTTGAAATTTTTGGAGAGTAATATAAGGATTTGAAGGACCAAATAATGTCGGATTTTGATGAATTTGGTATGATTAGTGTCACGACCCAAAATTCTAACCTGTCGTGATGGCGCTTATCTCAGTACTAGGCAAGCCGACAACATCAATAATTCACGATTTCCTTTAAATTTAAAAAAGTAACGTTTAATACAATACCAAAATCTTAGCAAATATCCGATACAACACTCCCAAAACCTGGTGTCATTGAGTACATGAGCATCAAATATGAATACGAATCTGGGAAAGTACGGTCTACAATAGTCTTAGACAAAAAATACAGTAATACAGAGATAGGGAAGGAGAGACAAGGTCTGCGAAACACGGCAGCTATCTCTGAATCTCCGAAAAATCAGCTGTATAGAAGAATCAACACCCGCTATGTCCGAAAATACCTGGATCTGCACACGAAGTGAAGGGTGTAGTATGAGTACAACCAACTCAGCAAGTAACAATAATAACTAAGCCACTGAAGATAATGACGAGCTACACATTCATAGTTCACTTTCAGTAGTTCCAGTAAAGAATAGACATGCTTTGAAATCCGCAGTTTAAGTCAAATCAATTTTATATAGTTCAATTTCAAGTAATCTGGATATAAATGCTTTCAGAGATTTCACAACAATGACAGATAGCAACCAAGTGCAACAACAAATGCAAGGCAAGTACAGCATCTCAGGCAACAATTAAACAACTCAACCACTCGGCTCTCAGCCCTCAGTACTCACACTCAATGGGTACCCGCGCTCACTGGGGGTGTGTACAGACTCCGGAGGGGATCCTACAGCCCAAGCGCCATAATCTGCACGGACAACTCACGTGCTGCACGAACAACACACGTGCCATAATATCCTTACCTCACAACCTCACGTATGAACGCACATCCAACCACGAGTCCAACCGTACAAATTTTATCAAATTTCGACATCAACTAGAGCCTCAAATCTTTAATTAAAGTCTATAAAGATTTCTATCATTTTTAACCCAATCTTTACCCATTTGAACTTAACAATCTTTCCACAACCTTATTGGTATGTATACATAATACTCTTACACCCAAGAATCATACTATTATTCACCCATATTTACTCTAAACTCGAAATTGAAGAATTAGGGAAAGAAATTCTTACCTCTTTGAAGCCCTAGCAAGATCCTTGTGAAATCTTCAAACCTTGAACAATAATTGATGGATAAATGACCAAGTCTTCACTTTCTCTCTCTAAAATGCTCTCACTTCTCTCTAAAATATCAGATTTTGGCTCAAAAATGAGCTTCAAGGGCTATAAATCAAAGTTGGGTCGGGTCAAAAATTAGAAAGAAAAGAAGCTCCGACATAGTTATGCGGTCGCATTTGCGATCGCATAACAGATATGCGGTCCGCATAATTTAGCCTCCAAAGCTGGGCGTTACTGACCTGTTCTGCGGTCATTATGCAGTCCGCATACTTGTTCCGCGGTCGCATAATGCACCGCAAAATAGGTCTGCGGTCGCATAGTGCACCGCATATTTTCCTCAAATCTTGCCCCTCTACTGATCCACTTTGCGACCATTATGCGGTCCGCAGAGTGATTCTACGACCGCATAGTGGTCGCAGAAATGACTAATTTCCGACAAATATTTCCTTTACACTTCACCAATTTCCGAGATACAAACCCAACTATATCTTTCTTCATACGCCTCCACCAATAGTGTTGTCTCAAATCCTTATACATCTTCGCGATGCCTGGATGAATAGAGTACCGCGAACTGTGAGCTTCCTGGAGAATCAGCTCACACAAACCAACTACATTAGGCACACATAGCCTGCCCTGCATTTGTAATACACCGTCATCTCCAATAGTGACTTCCTTGGCATCACCGTGATGAACCGTGTCCTTAAGGACAAGCAGATGTGGATCATCATACTGGCGCTCCCTGATGCGATCATATAAAGAAGACTGAGAAACTACACAGGCCAAAACTCGATTCGGCTCGGAAACATACAATCTAACAAACTAATTAGCCAAGGCCTGAACATCCAAAGCTAAAGGCCTCTCTGCTACCGGTAAGTATGCTAAGCTGCCCAAACTCTCCGCCTTACGACTTAAGGCATCAGCCACCACATTGGCCTTTCCGGGGTGGTAGAGAATGGTAATGTCATAATCCTTAAGCAACTCTAACCATCTTCGCTGCAGCAAATTAAGATCCTTCTATTTATACAAATGTTGTAGACTCCGATGATCTGTATATACCTCACACTGGACACCGTACAAGTAATGCCGCCAAATTTTCAAGGCATGAACAATAGATGCTAACTCAAGATCGTGGACTGGATAATTCTTCTCATGTACCTTTAGCTGTCTGGACGCATAGGCAATCACCCTACCGTCTTGCATCAACACTGCGCCGAGACCAATACGCGACGCGTCACAATACACAGTATAAGACTCTGAACTTGTAGGCAACACTAATACTGGGGTTGTAGTCAAAGCTATCTTGAGCTTCTGAAAGATCTTTTCACATTCATCCGACCACTTGAACTGAGTACCTTTCTGGGTCAATTTAGTCATAGGCGATGCAATAGATGAGAAGCCCTCCACGAAGCGACGGTAATAGCCAGCCAAGCCGAGAAAACTCCGAATCTCAGTAACTGAAGAGGGCCTGGGCCAATTCTGAACTGCCTCTATTTTCTTCGGATCCACCTTAATTCCTTCACTGGACACTATATGTCCCAAGAATGCCATTGAACTAAGCCAGAACTCACACTTAGAGAATTTGGCATAAAGTTTCTCCTCTCTCAACCTCTGCAATACAATACCCAAATGCTCCTCCTGGCTACGTGAGTACACCACGATATCATCAATAAATACCACGACAAATGAGTCAAGATACGACTGAAATACACTATTCATCAAATGCATAAATGTTGTTGGGGCATTGGTTAGCCCAAAAGACATCACAAGAAATTCATAGTGGCCATAACGAGTTCTGAATGTCATCTTCAGTATATCCGAATCATGAATTTTCAATTGGTGATACCCAGATCTCAAATCAATTTTGGAGAACACCCTCGCTCCCTGAAGCTGGTCAAATAAGTCATCAATACGTGGCAAGGGATATTTATTTTTTATTGTAACTTTGTTCAACTGCCTATAATCGATGCACATCCGCATAGTACCATCTTTCTTTTTCACAAACAGAACCGGTGCACCCCAAGGTGACACACTAGGCCTAATAAACCCATTTTTAAGGAGTTCTTGAAGTTTCTCTTTCAATTCTTTTAACTCAGCTGGTGCCATACGATATGGAGAAATAGAAATGGGTTGAGTGCCCTACACCAAGTCAATATCGAAATCAATATCCCTGTCGGGCGGCACCGGCAGGTCCGTAGGAAATACATCAAGAAAGTCTCTCACTACCGGTACTGAATCAATAGTAAGAGTATCTACATCCACATCTCTCATAAAAGTCAAGTATGAAAAACACCCCTTCCCAACCATACATTGGGCTTTTTTCCTAAGGGTTCTGCAGCCTCTAGAAGATAATTACAGATGTCTCCGCACTGGTCCGCAAGACTCTACTAAACCTGCTCATGACTCGTGAGACCTATGTAACCTAGGCTTTGATACCAACTTGTCACGACCCAAAATTCTAACATGTCGTGATTGCGCCTATCTCAGTACTAGGCAAGCCGACAATATCAATAATTCATGATTTCCTTTCAATTTAAAAACATAACGTTTAAAACAATACCAAAATCTTAGCAAAAATCCGATACAACACTCCCAAAACCTGGTGTCATTGAGTACATGAGCATCTAATATGAATACAAATCTGGGAAAGTAAGGTCTACAATAGCCTAAGACCAAAAATACATTAATACAGAGATAGGGAAGGAGAGACAAGGTCTGCGAAATACGGCAGCTGCCTCTGAATCTCCAAAAAATTAGCTGAACGGAAGAATCAACACCCGCTATGTTCGGGAAAACCTGGATCTGCACACGAAGTGAAGGGTATAGTATGAGTACAACCAACTCAGCAAGTAACAATAATAACTAAGGCACTGAAGATAATGGCGAGCTACACATTCATAGTTCACTTTCAATAGTTCCAGTAAAGAATAGACATGCTTTGAAATCCGACAGTTTAAGTCAAATCAATTTTATATAGTTCAATTTCAAGTAATCTGGATATAAATTCTTTCAGAGATTTCACAACAATGACAGATAGCAACCAAGTGCAACAACAAATGCAAGGCAAGTACAGCATCTCAGGCAACAATCACTCAGCTCATCACAACAGCTCAACCACTCGGTTCTCAGCCCTCAGCACTCACACTCAATGGGTACCCGTGCTCACTGGGGTGTGTACAGACTCCGGAGTGGCTCCTACAGCCCAAGCGCCATAAACAGCACGGACAACTCACGTGTTGCACGGACAACTCACGTGCCCCTCTACTGATCCACTTTGCGACCATTATGCTGTTCGCAGAGTGATTCTGCGACCGCATAGTGGTCGCAGAAATGACCAATTTCCGACAAATATTTCCTTTACACTTCGGTGCATTGTTCAACCCAAAAAGTCCGAGCTGCGGCAAGAAATTTCTATAATCTTTGTACTAATTGATCTATCTCGGCACCACCAAACCTTAATTTTCTTAGCAAAATTTCTCCGGGGTCGTTACACCTAAGTTAACATCCAGTCAACCTTTTCACCTTAAATTCTACACCTTGTAGCTAAGCGCTCCGAATCATTTCAAAACCTCACCGAACCCAAACCAATTACCCCGGCAAGTCAAATAACAACTGTAATTCACAATTTGAGCAGTAAATGGGGGAACGGGATTGCAATAGTCAAAACAACCAGCTGGGTTGTTACAGTTGGACTCGAGAGAGGTCAAGGTTTATTATTCTGCCATTTTTTATTGATTTCGAGACGTGGGCTCGAGGGTCGGGTTTTGGTCGGTTTCGGATTTTTGGCATAATTTGATAGTTTTTCTTTCGGAATTGATTCCATTAGCGTATATTGATAGTATTGTACTGATTGTGAATAGATTCAGAGCATTTGGAGACCGAGTCCAGAGACGAGGGCATCCCGGAGTAGGATCTTTACACTGTTAAGGTAAGTAACAGTTTTAACTCTAGCTTTGAGGGTATAAACCCGGAGATTTGACATCACGCGATGGTTTGGAAGTGATACCCATGCTAGGTGACGAGCGTGTGGGTATGCACCGCGAGGGATTGAGACTTGGTTCGTCCCGTGAGGCTGTGAGGCCTAATGGCTATTATCTTTGGTTATATGTTTATTGGTTGTTGAACTTGTTTGCCTTAATGTTAGAGATCATGCTTAGGCTTTATTCATGCTCACATTATTTGTACTCAGTCATAAAAATTATTGTATTTGTTTACCTCAGTCTCTATTATTTGCTAATATGCGGTGATACTTGATGTGGGATGCGTTTCCTTATTTGTTGGTGATGATGAGGCTAGTGAGGTACATGATTGAGTGAGGCCGAGGGCCTGGTGGTGAGGATATTAATACCATAGCGTGTGAGTTGTCCGCATATCACGTGAGTTGACCATGCAGGTCCAGGTATTGATACCATAGCGCGTGAGTTGTCCACGTAGCAGGTGAGTTGACCGTGCGGATTCAGGTATTGATATGATGGCACGTGATTTGTCTGTGCTTAGCGCTTGGGCTTTGGGAGCCCCTCCGGAGTCTGTACACACCCCCAGTGAGCGCAGAGTGTTGAGTGTTTTGAGTATTGAGTGTTGAGTGTGAGTGATGAGTGATGGAGTGACACTGCTGTGAGGTTGTATTTATTTGTGTTGTTGCTGCATTTATCTGTTAAACTTCTTTGTGGCATTTACTGAGTTATGAAATTTACCTGTTTATTTCTGTTTATTTTTAAATTGTGAAAATAAATAATTGGACTGTTTTACTTAGCTCGTCTCTATTGTTCAGTTCCTTAGTTATTTCTGTTACTTGCTGAGGTGGTTGTACTCATTCTACACCCTGCACTTTATGTGCAGATTCAGGTAAGTTAGAGCGCGACGATCGTTGAGTTCAGGCCGGCTATCTGTGGAGATTGCAAGGTAGCTGCTAGCGTCCGCAGGACCTTGTTACTCCTTTTATCATTTCTTCTTTTGGATTGTATTGACAGTTAGATAGTTTCATTTCTTAGTTCATAGATTTAGACGCTCATGACTTAGTGACACCCCGATGTTTGGGGCTCGTTTCCGTATTTCTAAAATTATATTTAAAGTTGATTTAGTTTATGAGAAAATCAAATGTTGAAATGCTTTATTAAATTCTTATAATCGGTTTAGTAGTAATATTTTGGGGAATAGGCTTGCCTTGTAATACGATAGGCGTCATCACGACCATGATTAGATTTTGGTTCGTGACACCCACTAAGTTAAGTTTTACCCAAATTACATGAAAACTCCCGTACTTCTTCTTCCCTAAAATAGGCTCTAGTCATCTAGTTAAGCAGATTAGGGTAGATTTTGTGAAAATTGCTAATGGAGATGCTTAATTTCTTCTAATTGCTCTTCTCAAAAGTCAAAACCCTCCTTATTTGGGTTTGGTGGCCATCAGTTTCAATTGGGAAGTTCGTTTGCTTAGGGTTACAATTGCTAAAAACTTGTAAGTTTTCTATGAAATTTTTGCTTTCCGTTTAATAACTTTATAGTTTTTACTATCTGTTTGAAAGAAACTGTTGAAAAGATCATTATTGTCCCATTTTGTTGCTTAGTCTGTGTAGCAAATTTCGTGAGGGGGCTAGACTCTAGTACTTATTATAGATTCTAGAGTACAGGCTTTAGTTAGCTTGGCTAATTCTATTTATTCTTCTTTATTTGCTAAGTTTTAAAATATTTTTGTCAATTAGTTTTTTTTGCTAAGTTGTCATCGTGATTCTTTGATCTTCAGTGATTTTTTTTTTTCATCTTAAATTTAGGTTGCTGGTTCTGCAATTTCATCCTCTTCAAGAAGAGACACACATTGGAAAATTTTATTTAAGAGCACAAATTAGAGAAATACACTTTACAAGGTTAGTTAAGTAATACCTGATATGTATCTATCCAACCATATGATTTTTCTGCTAATATTATTTTGAATAATTCAATAGAGTGGAGCTATGTTTTCATGTGTAGATAACTTGATAATTTTTATATGTATAGCTTTTGATAATTTTTAAAGCCTCTACTAGATTACCTGTGGTGAACTTGAAGTTGGGTTTGGCCTAAGATAAGTGTCATGACTAGGTAAGAGATTCTTATTCTCTTTATTTTTTATTATGCTATTAGCCTATTACTATACAAGGATCCATTTAAAAAAATTACTCGTGATTTTTAGGGTATATTTAATACTTAAATAAATCTATATTTTGAAATCTAATATCACCATTGATTTTAGGTTTTCGAATGATCCTTCCAAGGCTTGGATGGATTTACCAAGGTATAACAAAGAGTATATTGATGGTGTTCAATGTTGTTTGAACTTTGCTTATTCTAATTGAGATCCTCAGGGCGAAGAAATTCAATGCCCGTGTGCAAAGTGTTGTAACATCCCTTGGTGTCGAAGGAATGTAGTATATGATCATTTAATGTGCTACGGTTTTGTTAAAGGTTATACAAGATGGATTAATCATGGGGAATGGGAAATTCTAATGGATGTTGATGATGATATGGATGAAGATAATCCGTATGATGACATTGATGGGTTGTTGAATGATCAATTTAGATATGTTGCGCAAGGAGTTTATGAATGCCAAAATGAAGAAGCCAAAATTTTTTATAACTTAGTTGATGAGTCAAGCCAAGAATTATATCTTGGTTGTAAAGGATTGTCTAAATTATCATTCACGATCCGTCTATATTTGTTGAAGTATCTACATGGATGGAGCAATGAGTCCTTTACTTAAGCTCTTAGAGTTATTGAAAGAGGCGATGCCCGAATTGAACTTTCCTTTATCATGCAACAATGCCAAGTCTTTTATAAAGAATCTAGGTCTGGATTATAAGAAAATTGATGCATGTCCCAATGACTGCATGCTATTTTGGAATGATCATAAAAGTGATGAATATTGCCAGGTTTGCGGAGCTTCTCGATATATTGAATATCCTGAAGTAGATAGCGATCTTGAGGCCTTCCAAAAAAGGTCAGCGTGTTGCTGCTAAAACTTTGAGACACTTTCCGTTAATTCCTAAAATCAAACAACTATTTATGTGCTCAAAGACGGAAGATAAATTGAGGTGGCATGACGAGGAACGGTCTAAAGATGGAAAGTTAAGGCATCCTACCGACGGCCAAGCATGGAAAGACTTTGATAGTCTTCATCCAGATTTATCAAATGATTCTCGCAATCTGAGACTTGGCTTGGCAAGTGATGGATTCAATCCATTTCGGACCATGAGCATTTCTCATAGCACATGGCCAATTGTTTTAATGGTTTATAATTTACATCCTTGGATGTGCATGAAACAAGAATATTGCATGCTTTCGTTGCTTATATCTGGGTCGCGATCTCCTGGAAATGATATTGACATTTATTTGCAACCATTAATAGAAATCAAACCTTTCAAATGCGAGCAGCTCTTATGTGGACAATTAGTGACTTTCCTGCATATGCTATGTTATCTGGGTGGAGTACAAAAGAAAAGCTGGCTTGTCCTTGTTGTAATTATGGCACTAATTCTTGCTATCTAAAACATATGTCTTGGTTGTTACATTATTGTATTCTTTTCCTTATGTCTTGGTTGTTAAATTAGGGATATTAAATAAGAAGAAAGTTCGAGGTCAAACAAAATGTAAGATGATTCACGCAAGAAATATTGAGGAAAGACAGGAAGTGACATTTGATAAAGGATAAGCTGTTGGACCAACCGGCAAAAGAGTGTCTGAGTTAAGCAACTTTATAGGAACAATTGCCAGGAATCCCAGATTTATCATCTTGTTGTTCACTAGCTGGCATGTTGTCACTGATGATATTAAACAACGAATGTGGGAATATGTTAACGTCGAACGATCAATTTTCAATTGTGTATCTTATTGTATTTCTTACTAAACGAAGATAACATATATGTTATTTTGCATAGACCAAGTTCATCATTCCAGCATAAGGAAAGAAGGTGATGGATGGTCTTCGCGATGCTTGGAGGCGACACAAGAGAAATATTAAGAAAAATCATCTTGATGGGTATCGTACTATTGAAGATATGCTAAAAAAAAACGTCTCGCTGAGATACCAGAAGTTCAATTCCTCCAATTGATTGACTATTGGAGGGATTCGGATGTTCAAGTGAGATTAAATTGTGCATTTCTACTCTTGAACATATTGTTGCATTATATTTTTTTCCCTTTTTGATTTATTAATTGGTAAACTTCTTTTGGTGCTAGGTCATGTGCAAATTAAATTCTGAAAATAGAAAAAACAAAAGTGGAGGCATCGGATGGGACCTATTAATTTTGCAAGAGTACGCGTGGCATTGGTAATATTTATTCGGCGCTTTGTAAAAATATGGCTTTCATTTCTTTACATACCTTTTTGAATACATTGATGTTTGTTATTTATTTCTCTGATATAATTTGTAGCATGCAAGTAAAGAGAGCAACCAGGAACCATCTAAGTCTGTAATATTTATTGCAACTCGTACAAAGCAGGGGAAGCAAGTTCATGAAGATGCTCAAATTGCAATAGTAAGTGATGTTGCAACTAATATATTATCTAGGACTTAGATTCTTTATATAGTTCTCATAATTATTTTTGGCACTCTGAACTTCAGAACCGTCAAAACTCTGGGGAAACATCGGATGAAGCATTTAGGCAGTGTTTGGAAAGGAGCAGCCTGGTCGAATACGATGCTATGGTAGATTAGTGATAGCAAGTTCTCTGAAAAAATATGAGGAAATCAATAAGCTCCAACAAAAGCATAACAATGAAGTCTCTACTTTGAAAGCAGAAATACAATAAATGAGAGAAGAAATGCAAGAATTGAGGCAAATTCATCATTGCTTTAATCTACTGGTGAAAAACAATCCTGAACTTTTTAGTTCAGATATACAAGGATTTGTCGGATCTAACCAACCTTCTCCAATTGATGCAAGTAGCGCACAGGCTGTAAGGAGCCAAAATCTCCCACATTCTTCTGGATCAACCCATGGTCCAATTGAAAAGGTATTTAGACTCCAACTTGTCTTGCAAACTGTTATAATAGATATTAAGTTCATTAAATCGATCAATTCTTTAATTAACCTCAAGTTTTATGGATCATTCATTGGTTATGAAAATATATGGGGTCTACATATATGTTAAAAAGGGGTTGTTTTCCGACGCCGATGAACTCAACTTTTGGAGCTGCTATTTTTGTGTGAAAAAATAGGGTTGTTTTTGTGTATTAGATGGAGTTTTTCGGCTGGTTTTTGGGGTGTTAAAGGGTTGTTTTTGGGGCTGCTTTTCACTGGTATATTGGGGTCGTTTTGGGGCTGATTTAGAGCTGAAGTTTGGAGGTGCTTCGCTGAATTTTGTGGCCAGTTTTCATGGTTGTTTAGGCTGCGTTTTAGCATGATTTTTGGCTGGAGTTGAGCAGTAATTTTGGTGGTTGTTTGGAGTTGTATTTGCAACTGTTTTATGCTGTTTTTTTGTTGGTGAGAATCAAAGAGGAAGAAGATAAATTTGTCTTCTTTGTGTTGAGCCAAAGCTGCAGCTATTCTATCCTTTAACACTTAAGGTTCCTCCCCCCCCCCCCCCACCCCAAATTATCCTCTCTGTTAGCTCTCTATCTCTTTTATAAAGGAAAATTTGGTTGTGTAGCGACCCGAAAGGTCGTTTTGAGCATTTGCACTTTGCTCGGTAGTTTGCGGGCACAAGTAACTCTGTATGATGTATTAGGACTTGTGTGCAAAATTTGAGTTCATTTCAAGTTGATTTGATATGTTTCAGCGCGGGTTTTTGGAAGTCGAAAGTTCATTAAGTTTGATTTGAGGTGTGTTTTATCGTTTCGATGTTGTTATGCATGATTTGAGGCCTTAAGTAAGTCCACGTTATATTATGGGACTTGTTGGTATGTTTGTACGGGGTCCCGAGGGGCTCGGGTGAGCTTCGGATAGAATTGGGTTGTGTTGCGCTCCTTTTTCTTATATTGAGGGATAGATCTTCCCTGGACATGGATCTTGTCCGAAGCATTTATATATCTGGAGATGGATCTTCTCCATGGGGCCGGATTGGCTTTTCCTCGGTACTGAGTGATTGATGGTCAGTGATGTATATATTCCGGGATGGATCTTTCCTGGGTCATATGGGCCATATACACTACCGAGTGGTTGAGCGTGATGAGTGAAAAGTGTGAGACAATGAGATTGAGTACTCTAAGAGTGTGAGTACATGATTCATCTCTGAGATGCATGTCATTTGCATGCACACATGACATACATGCACAAAGATGCATTTTTCCTCATGCTATATGGTATCACGTCATTCATGACTTATTATACATTGATATGTGGTCATATAGAGGGATTTTATACTTGTTATCTGGAGAGAAAATGAAATATTTTATTTATTATAAAAAGGCTATTTGGAAAAAAGATTACAGTTTTCAAAATTGCTCTTACTTTTGGCATTTTTGGTAAAAGATTTGGATTATCTCACTGAGATACTTGAAAGCATGACCATTTTCTAGAACTGTAAACGAGTTGAACACTACTTCAGAGATACCTTTTATTACTTGTATTATGATGTTATGAACTGTTGTAGAATACCGGTATTGGACCCAACCTTCTGATAGCTCGTCACTGCTTTCAACCTAATGTTAGATTTGTTACTTACTTAGTACATGGGGTCGGCTGTACTGATACTACACTTCTGCACATTGCGTGCAGATATTGGCTGTTGTTGTTGCTGTGCTCGATGGTTGTCGGATTTGAAGATGTACCTGTGTTCCTGTTGTAGCTACCTCTTGTTCATGGTAGCCTTAGATTTATAAAAACTTTGTTTGTGTACTTTTCAAACAGAAGATGTTTTTACTTCATATCAGCTTTGTAAATTCTATTCTTAGAAGCTCATGATTTTTACTACTAGACCTTGGAAAAAGTATAAGATTCAGAAAATTTCTTTTGTTAATTATCTTGTTAATATTATTGGAATTGGATAATTATTAGTTGGCTTACCTAGCGGGTTGGATTAGGTGCCATCACGACTAGTGGATTTTGGATCGCGACAGGTGGTTACCTGATAATGTGCAAAGGAGTAGGTCTCGGGGGTGACATGAGATTGAGGTGAGAAAATATATTAGGGTGTATGTTAGTGACGTGAGGGAGTGGGAGTCATGGGGTGAGTGTTTAGGTGAGTGAAATGGGACTACTATATTTTGTTTATTGTACTCATTAGTCAATTTTTATTTATATATGACTGAAAAATATGTAAAACATGGTGCTACTATATGCTCTTCTAGTCTTTGTTCTTCTAGACAAACGATTAAAGTTTAGTTTCTATCTAATTATTAATTTCTTTTTATGTGTAGGAGAAAGCGGGTGATGCAATTGGAAATGGTGTCAGAAAGTCAATTTGATCTTAATGTGAATGCTAATAATTTTTGGATAATTAAGATGTCTAATATTCATGATACTATATGAATATACTCACTTTTGAAAAGTTTATTGTTAATGGGCATTTTGACACATTATTTTATTAGTCTGTGTATTCATTTGAATTATATTGTTTTTGGTATTTATTAGCTAATTTAGTTCTTTACATCATCAAAATATATGATAATAATGCATATGCTTGAAATCATTGTAATTACATGCAATATGTAAAATGTAATTTTTTTAAAAAAATAAAAAATAAATTGTATAGCCTAGCCAAAATTGCCACGCTTTAAATTTGTGGCTATATGTCTGTACGTCTACCATGTATATATGCAAGGACCACGTTTTCTAGGGGTTCCTTTAGAAGCCACGGTTAACAAGTGTGGCCTATAAGGTAACAAGGGCCACGCTTTTTGTGTGTAGCTGTAGGGTATAAAAACGTTGCCATATGGGGTGTAACAAGCGTTGTCTTTGCTAACTAATAGGCCACGCTTTTAAGCGTGGCTTGTAAGGCAACATTTGAAAAGAGTTCCCTTAGGTCAAAGGTTACGATTCTTTTGACCACCCCAGAAAAGCGTTGCCTAAAGTCGAAAAGTGTGGCCTTTGACCAAAGGTCACACCTTTTGCTAGTTTAGGCCACACTTTTCCAGGGTAGTCAAAGGCCTAAAATGTTGTAGTGACGCCAACTTCATCTTCTCCGCTTTGCATTTTTAAAAATCAAACTACTTAAGATTCCGACAAAACTACCCAAATATTTCTGGTTTTATGGTGACGAATTCGAGTTCCAGGTGTGTGTCGGAGAAAGAGAGTAGAAGAAATTGTCGAAGAATGTGATTTTTCAATATAGGAAGCGAAAAATCCATCTCCTTAAGCCAAGTGTCATCATCTCACTATGCCACTTGATAATTTAAGACATTGCTCCAACTAATTAGGAACTAAAAGTTTATTTGGGAGAAAAATGGCCTACAAAAATCGGTAGAAATTTCACAATTGAAACCCACTATCTATCTATACTATATTAAATGCACGAAGACCATTAGCAAAATATCGTTCGCCGTTTTTTACCCTTTAAAAATATATTTTACACCAGACAAAATAGTCATTTTATTATTTTCTTAATATTTAGGACGTTAAAGTCAACTAAAAAATCTTGCCTAAAATCAGGGATTGTTTTTTTTTTTTTTTGGTAAAAAAGTCAGGAAAACTTTGCATTCAAGTTATTCAATTATTATTTGTTCCTTCGGTGGACATCTAACAATATTAGAATTCAACTATAAATTTTGTTCGTCCTTGAGAAGGAACAACAATCAAGGAGGAACTTCTTTCTTTCTTTCTTATTTTTGATATTTTGAATTTTTTTCTTTGAAGATACTTCTTATTTTTTAGTTTAGTCTTAGTAAAAATATTTAAGTTTCGTTTATTATGTTATGAAAGTATGATATAAAGTTTTGGACGCTTTCAATTCCAGCTATGATAGTTTGGGTATGAAAAGTTTAGTATGTTATCAACTAATATTTAAGTTGTTATTAATATTATTATTTTGCATTTATTCCAATGGCAACTTCTCATTTCTTTTATATATTAAGTTATTTGTTGTAAAAAAGTTAAATTAATATTGGTCATCTTGGACTTTATATTGTCACTTATCAAGTTTTTAGAGATAGCTAAATGAGATTAATATTCATTATTTTTAAGACTTATACCTTTTTTATTTATAACTTACACACATTATTTGATAATATCAGTGTTTTTTAAAACTATATATTCATTGTATGAATACACGTGCATCGCACGTACCCTAAAGACTAGTATTATTTAAAAACCTTTTAGCTTCTACTTGCCCTAAATTATCTCTGCAAAATAATAGAGTGTCCTCAACTATCTAAACTACGATTGAAACTCACTATTGAAACCCACTACTCGGTAACAACTGCTCAAACTGCAAACTTATATTTCATGCCAGTAACTTACATGGTACTTAAATTATAATCTTCCTACTGCTATCAAGAATTCAAGAAAAGGTACGGCTTATGCAAAGAATGGCTACTCACAGTGATTTCATCAAGGATATAACAATTTAAAAAATGCAATGGAAGTTGAAAGTTCGGGTTGTCCGTGTGTGAGAAGTACCAGATCGTTATAATTCAGACACTACATTCTCGATTGAATTGGTTCTACAAGATGAAAAGGTCTTCAAAATATGTTATTTTCTTACTAATTTTTTCTGCTCTCTCTTTCTTAAGTTGCAAATTTCAATTTGTTGCTTTGTGTGTTTTGAGTTATTAATTCGTTCAAGTCTACTGGATAAAGTTGCATATGTATGTATGGAGAATATGGAGATACAAATAGAACGTAAGGAGTGTAAAATTACTTATCCTACTAGCTTAAGTTTGACCCTATTCTATTGCCCACAAGAAAATTGGTCTTTTGAAACCGATGTGGCCCTGCCAAAGGAGTGTAAGTACAATATGTTATTTGTGAATTTGAAGAATTACTGAAAGATTAATAATTAATGCAAAAAAAGATTACATGGTTAACGTCATACACAAGAACAATTAGATATACACACAGGGGACTTCCTTGAGAGAGATAATTATATAAAGGTCAAGTATGGAATCAGGTTTCTGTCCAGCTCAGTCTTTGCATTGAAGTTTAGTTCTGGCCCAAACCACTACTCTTACATAGATAGTCGGCTTCTTTGGCCTAGGCAAGCTATTACAGACATTTTCTTAAGATTTCTCCGGAATGGTCTACCATAAGTCTTGGCATATCTATCACTAACGATAATAGATTATGTTTAAAGCTACTTAGACAAAATCACAAGGCATGAATAACAGCATATATTGTGAATTTCTACAGCAAGTTGTTTTATACATAGTTTGTAAATTGAAGAAAAAACTTTCTAATACAGTAATATAAATTATATATGTAACATGTGTTTTACCACGAATCATGCTTCATATGTTCACATCTCGGATGGCATTTTGGTTACTAATGGATGACAACCGTGATATTTCTAATATAAAGTATGCTTAATTTATATCATTCATGATTTGCACATATATGCTCTCTCTCAACTTCACTATCTAATGGTTTATCATTTTATTCAACAGGAGGTCCCTGTTGGATTGTAGCAAGTATTGAAAATTTAGAACTTGAAAAAGGGTGGTCATATGTAAGCTGTAAGAAGTGTCAAAAGAAGGTGGATAAAGTGGAAAAAATTCATCTTTGTCCAAACCCAAAATGTAAAAAAGAAGATTACTCAGCGGTGAATAGGTAATAACAGAAGCTCTATTTCCTTAATCCATCAAAATGTACATTTATATCTCAAATCAAACGTGCTTTAGGTACAAGTTTCAGGTTAGGGTACTGAATACTACTGGATCTGTTTCCATGTTGCTCTGGGACCGCGAAACCATGTTTCTCATAGGCCAGTCCGCAAATGAATTGAAGGAAGGATTACTTGAGGTATATCAAGTAATTAAATTCATATTGTTATTTGCAAAATTCTAACGCAAAATTTCATTCTAGAATACTGGCGTTGTTGATAAGTATTCCTATCGAGTAGAGTTGAACAATATTCTTCAAAGAAAATTTATGCTTAAGGTTATTGTCAAGAGCTCGAACATTCAGTAGCAAGATGAAGTTTACAGTGTTGTCAAGCTTACAGACGAGGAGCAACTGATAAAGAAATATGATCATGCTCCACATTCAGATGCCTTCACTGTATGTGATCTTCGCTCACAAACTTCATAACATATTTAAATTGCGAATTTCTATTAAATTGCATATTTTAGTATAATTTCAAACTCATTTATTTATTAATGTTTGGTAGGACCCTGACTTCAATACTAATCAAGGCTTAGATGGAGAGAAGGAATGCAAGGTAAATACATTGATGACTTTTTTTTTGGCCTTTAACATTAAAGATACTTATATATCTGGGAGTGTTTTTTATAACTTTAAAAGTTTTGAATGTTAATTTTTTTTATTCTATAGGACGCTACGAACTCCCTATCAACATTTTTTTTTAGGTTATTGATTCTTTTAATTAAAGTATTTGCAGGTTTTAAATAAATAAAGCTACATGAACTATAAGTTCACTACTAATTTTCACAATTTTTTTGTACTTTTTATATGCAGGAGTCCACTGAAGATAACGAGTTAATCGATATTGCAAATACACCTGCCAAGATTGGTATAACTAATGCCGAAATAATGGTTGAAGAAGATCCGAATGCACAATTGTCAGGAAATAAAATCAAGAGAGTATTTAAGAAGAAGAAAACAGCATAATGCGTTTGCAAATGTAACGCCTGGGCCCTCACGGGTTTAAAACGCGTCGCTAAGGTTTAAGACTTGTTAACTTATATAACCAACATCCCTCTTGTATTTTGCCGATGTAGGACTCTGTCTAAAGTCTGGGATGTTACATGCACCCCCTCTTATGGACTCAGCGTCCTCGCTGAGGTTTGCCCTGCCTAACCGGGATTTGCCTAAACTCAGTTGAACTCAGACCCACCACCGGCAAGGCTGACACAAGAGAGGTTCTGATACCATATGTAACAGCCCAACTCACTAGTGATATTGTCCGCTTTGGGCCTAGGCCTTCACGGCTTTAAAACGTGTCACTAGGGTCTAAGACTTGTTTACTTATATACCCAGCATCCCTCTTGTGTTTTGCCGACGTGGGACTCTGTCTTAAGTTTGGGATGTTACACTTAGAGAAACCAAGAACTATCTGATTAGTTACTTTAGTAGTCTTATTAGTTATGAACAGTATCATTTCAAGTTTTTTTCTGCAATTTAACTTTTCCGTTTTACTTAGTTTGCAAATTTCAATACTTATGGACAAGATATTTGAAGCTTTTCATGGTTCTTTCTGTTATTACAGTTTTCCTATTCATATAGATAAGACAATCCATTTGTAGCAATGGTAAGTCATTTACAGCATAAGGCGTTTGCACCATGATAGCTTGAAAAAGTATTAGTCTTTTTTTTGCACCAAATTTATAGCAATGGTAAGTCATTCATAATGTAAGAAACGAAAATGGTGCTTTGAAGAATGTATCATTATATGGCAAAGCCTTGAATGGAAACAATCAGTTGTCACACCTCCTTTTCCCTGGGATAGGGGATAAGGGAGTTTTTTCAAATTAAGTGACATTAATCGAAATGAAATTATTTATTTATTTCAGAGTCGCCACTTGGAATAATTTATGGTGTCCCAAGTCACCGGTTTATTTTAAAATCCCAAATCGAGAAAATTTGACTCTATTTATGGTCCGCGAATACAGAAGACCGGGTAAGAAATTCTATTAACCCGGGAGAAGGTGTGAGGCACTCCCGAGTTCCGTGGTTTTAGCACGGTCGCTCAACTATTAATAATTGGCCTAATTATCTGATTTATTACATGTTTGAACCTATTGTATATTTTATTCCTTTTAACCGCTTTTAATATTTATGGAAATTATTTAAATAAGTCGCAATGTCGCGCACTTATTATTTTTGTACACATTGTGAATCGCGTCACGTGAAACGCACCAGCGACTCACAACATGTTTATTTTAATTAATATTTGAAGTTATGGTCGAGTCACGTGAAACGCACACTCGAATTGGGATTATGTATCGTGACCATGCCACGGGAACCGTACCCATGACCACGATGATTCATTATTAATCGCACCTAAAGCAAACTTCGATGTTCATGAATTGTTCTCCCTAAAAAAAACTTTGAAATTATTGAGGCCACAAATTATGAAAGTTATTGCAGAGAAATGATGTGACTTAATTGTTAAGCTAATGGGCCAAGATACAGAGGTGATTGTCATTTATTGAATTGGCTTGACAAATAATGCATTTGGCCCATATTTCACGGCAAATAGATCAATCCAACTTGATTCCAACTAAAATTCAGGAAGCCCAATTAATAATCATCTTCTCAAATCACAAACTAAAGAAGTCTTAAAATGAAACCAATACGAGCACACAAACATATGGATAGAAATTCATGAACAAAACAGAAATTGAAAAAAAATGATTAAGGAATCTGAATTAAAGAAAAGGTGGAATGAATCTTTCTATCTCAATAACTATTTTTTGCATACTGCTTATCAAACACCTTTAATCAAACGAAACATACACAGCTCAGTACCAATCTATGTGGATTCTAAACCATTCTTTCACAGATAAGCTAAACAACAACAATAATTTCATACCAAAATATATCTGAGAACATACCTCGCCGCACAAGGTTCGAGTTTTTTAGAAAAGAAGAAAGCCAAATAAAGCTGGAATCAATGGGTTTGAAGCTCAACAAGCAATCTCAACAGCAGCAAAATTTCTCAGCAAACCCAGAAATCGACGCCAAAACCGGAAGAAGTTGAAACGGTCCTTTAAATTCTAGGTTTCTCCTTTTGTTTGAAGCCCTTTGGATTTTTTTTGGTTTCAGATCTGAAATCTCGAACTAAACCAAGCACCTCTACTGCACCTCGATCGGAACTCCGAGCGAATTCAGAATAGAACCCGAGTCAACTAATTCGCACCAAAAGTTAATCACTAACCAGGGATCCAAACTTGGTTGATTATGATTCAGAAGGGTGGGACTACGGCGATGATAGATGTGTAGAGTCGTGAACCGAGAAGATGCAAAAATAGAAGCCTTGTTCTTTCTCGCCGTCACTCTCTTCTCTTTTCTGTTTCCAAAATCCCCCTCTTTAATCTAATTCTGTCCACTCCCTCTATTTCGTTCTCTTCTTTTGTTAGATGGGGCGACTGGTTTTTTCAAAAATGGGGGAGGGATCCATTCTCTATGTGTGGTGTTGAGAATCAAAGGGGAGGGTGAAATTAGGGTCTATTTTAGAGATGAAGAGGGAATATTTGGCTGGCGGGTAGTGGGCTGGGGTGAGTGGAAAGAAAATGGCCACTAGAAGCACCTAGCCCAAAGCTGTAATGAAACCCCATAACCTTCTCTTTTCTTTCTTTGTATTTTTCAAGACTAATCGATTTATTTAACACTCCTAATTCCAACTAATTTGTAAAATTAATCTAATGACCTATTTTTCTACAATTAACTAATTTATTTAGCTAACAAATGCATGTAGAGTTACTAATATTTTTTTTGGTACTTTAGTGTTTTACAAATGCAATTAATTATGCAATTAAAATCTAAAAATATAAAAATTAAAAATATTTTTGTATTTTCTTTAGGATTTAAAATGCAACTTAAAAATGCATCAAACATGAATACGTACAAAGCAAACTAACTAAAAATATAGAAAAATAATTTAAAGCTATTTTTTTTATTTTTTAGGAGTAATTTTATATTAGGGCAAAGGTTAGGTGCTCACAGCTGCCCCTCTTTGTTCGGAAATATGAAAAGTTTTCGGGCAAAGATAAAGTGAGCAATTACGTGCAATATACTCCATGGGAAGCGTTTTTTGAAAAGTTTGACCGAACCTTGCTTCGGAGGTTGTCTACATATCCTTGGCTATAAAGGAATCAGGTCAGTGTAGTTCTGGAAGTTTAGGTAGCTGGGACTACCGAGAAAGTGTGATTTCACTGTTGTTGCTGCTATTTACTGCTTGCTGAGCACCTTATTACACCAAAGTCAAAATAAAAAAGAAACTAGCTAAGCCTATCAGCTACAAGTTACAAGATTCCTATCTATGAGTCTTCTGAAGCTTGATCTTGAGTCTTGAAGGGTTCTTCATGCGGACTTTTGATTTGAACCTTGATGCTTGCTAGCTGCAGGTGCTAGTTCTTTCTTCTTCAGCTTTTCGGATCAAGACGGGACAAGCAAAGCTTGTGACTTCAACCATGTCTTGAGCAGTTCACATCTTTCATCGGCTTCTGTATTTTGGATTCACTTCTCTTCTTTTTTTTCTTTTATTCTGGATTGAGACTTCTTCCTTTGGTCATCTCAGACTGCCAGCTCGCATTCTTGAGGCGGGCTTCTGCTACTTCTAACTTGAATTGAATTCTGAAATGACTTCCCTCGTTCTTCAGGTGGGCGCTTGATGCTGACTTAAAACCTGAAATGAATTCCCTCATTCTCCAGGTGGGCGCCCAATGACTTACACTTGAAATGAATTCCCCCATTCTCCAGGTGGGCACCTAATGCTTACTTAAAACTTAAAATAAATTTCCTCATTCTCCAGGTGGGCGCCTGCTGACTTAAAAACTTGAAATGAATTCCCTCGTTTTCCAGGTGGGTGCTTGATGCTGACTTAAAACCTGAAATGAATTCCCTCGTTCTCCAGGTGGGCGTCTGATGACTTAAAACTTGAAATAAATTCCCTCGTTTTCCAGGTGGGTGCCTGATGTTGACTTAACACTTGAAATGAATTCTCTCGTTCTCCAGGTGGGCGCCTGATGACTTAAAACTTGAAATAAATTCCCTCGTTCTCCAGGTAGGCGCCTGATGACTTAAAACTTGAAATAAATTCCCTCATTCTCTAGGTGGGTGCCTGATGACTTAAAAATTAAAATAAATTCCCTCATTCTCCAGGTGGGCGCTGCTACTGACTTAATACTTGCAATAAATTCCCTCATTCTCCAGGTGGGCACCTGCTGCCTGACTTGAATCTTAAAATGAATTCCCTCATTCTCTAGGTGAGCGCCTGATGCTGACTTAAAATTTTAAATAAATTTCTTCATTCTCCAGGTGGGCGCCTGCTGACTTAAAAACTTGAACTGAATCCCCTCGTTTTCCAGGTGGGTGCCTGATGTTGACTTACACTTGAAATGAATTCTCTCATTCTCTAGGTGGGCGCCTGCTTTCAAGAAAACTAAAGATTGATAACTTAAGAAAACTAAAAATTGACCAGACTTCCTTTTTTTTTTAAACTTATTATCCTAGGAGAAAATTCATCAAACTAGGTTTTAATCTTAGGAGAAAGTTCATCAGACTAAATCTTCTATCTTAGGAGAAAGATTCATCAGACTATGATTTTGATCCTAAGAGAAAATTCATCAGATTAGGTCCTCTTTTTTTTGTTATCTTAGGAGAAAGATTCATCAGACTAAGATTTTGATCCTAGGAGAAAATTCATCAGATTAGGTCTCTTTTTTTTTTGGTATCTTAGGAGAAAGATTCATCAGACTAAGATTTCTATCCTAGGAGAAAATTCATCAAACTAGGTCTTTTTTTCTTTTTTCCTTTTTTTGGTATCTTAGGAGAAAGATTCATCAAACTAAGACTTCGATCCTACGAGAAAGTTCATCAGATTAGGTCTTTTTTTTGTTATCTTAGGAGAAAGATTTATCAGACTAAGATTTCTATCCTAGGAGAAAATTTATCAGACTAGGTTTTCTATCTTAGGAGAAAGATTCATCAGACTAAGATTTTGATCCTAAGAGAAAATTCATCAGACTAGGTCATTTTTTTGTTATCTTAGGAGAAAGATTCACCAGACTAAGATTTTTATCCTAGGAGAACATTCATCAGACTAGGTTTTCTATCTTAAGAGAATGATTCATCAGACTAAGACTTCGATCCTAGGAGAAAGTTCATCAAACTAGGTCTTCTATCTTAGGAAAAAAATTCATCAGACTAAGATTTTTATTGGGAGAAAATCCATCAGACTAGAACTTTTTATCCTAGGAGGAAAACTGTGAAGAGCAATGGCAATATTTATGCACACTAGCAAGACAGATAAAGGCAAAGATTGGAGAAACTTACCTTTGTCGGCTCTTCTCTTCGTTTTTCTTTTTCTTTCTTTTCTTCTCTTTTTTTTTTTTTTTTTCTGAAACCCAAGTTCCTTGCACTACTTTTTTCCTATTTCAAACAAAGAAAATTTTGTCAGTTTTAAAAGTGGTGGTCGGTTTGCGGCCTTGAGTCTTGGGCAGCTTGGCTTTTGCTCAATCAGCTTGAGTCAGTTTCAAGAGACTTTTTGTTTTACATCAACCCTGATCGTTTATCACCCAGTACTATTTGTATTTGTGGCTCAATCAGCCTTATCCCAACAGGAGATCTTTGCTTAGGTGACCTTTTCTATGTCTTGAATGTCTTTCTGCTTTTTAAACAATTTGTCTGTCGGAGAGAATCACCAATTATCTTTGCTTGCGCCCAGTAGGTTGACAAGAGTTTTTGGGGGGCAAACATTTTCACGAACCCTCAAGGCACGTTGACAGTAATGACTAAGTGTGCTGGCCAAATTTACTTTGTACAAATGAAAAGCTGGTAGCAGATTTTGAAATCTTTTGTTGCTTGTTTTGACAAAGACTGACTCAGAGTGAAGGACACAATGATGCAAAGAAACAAGTATTAACAAGAAATGCCCCTGTCGGAAGGACAGAAGGAAGAGCTTTTTTTTCTTTTTTTTCTTTTTATTTTGCGGTAACTAGCCTTAATGATCATGACATGCATTTTGGACTTAACAGTCTGATCTATCAAACTGACCAAATCTTCCCTTTTACCATTCTTATGACTTTGAAGTCGGGCTTGTTCTTTCCAATCCTTTGCATCAGCTTCACGACTCACTTTCGACAAGTAGTGTCCCAAGGTTTTCACCAACAAGCCTCTCTTATTTATTTATCTCTGCTTACTGTCACGTTACAGTGCCCGTGAGGGTTTTCACTAGTAAGACTCTCAGTATTTTTCTTCTTTATTTTTCTTTTTATTTTGCTTTCTAGTGTGAGCAAATTGACAGTGTTCTATGCGTGTGACAATTGTTACTCATTGCATGCGTCTCTTGGCATTCTTGAAGGCATATCGGGAGGTCTTTATTTGGAAGGTTTTTGGATAGGGTTGGAAAGAAGGGTCGGCGTGGAGGCTCTAAGTAGACTCAATATGATGGGTTGTACACTTTACAACTCTTGAAATCGACTCTTTCAAAAGTGAAATAAAAAATTTTCCCCAGTTTCTGATACTGGGGATTTTTGTATTATTTTTCTTTCTTTTTTTCTTCTCATTCTTTTTTTTTCCTCTTTTTTTTTGAATTCTTATTTGGTTGGACCGAACCGTGTAAGGCTGCCTGCGTATCTCTTTTTTAAAGGAATCAGGTCTAACGTAGTTCAAACATCTGACCTAACTATTATTTTTTCATCTTTCTTTCTGCTCTCTTTTTTTCTTTTTTCCTTTTTTTTTCTTTTTTTTTTCAAAACAAGTTGCCCAACTTCTAATTTCTGGGACATGGACCTTTGACTATTCTATTTTTTTTTGTTTCACTTGTACTTTCTAAGAGTTGCCCCAGTTTGTACTCTTGGGACGTAAACTTTTCTTTTCATTTTTTCTTTATATTCTTTTTTTTTATTTCTTTATTTTTTTACTTTTGACTCTAAACTTGATTGCAAAAGAGGAGGTGATCAAAGAAAATAACATAGGCTCACAAGGGGTAACAAAGGGTATAAAGTGTTTGGGTAGCAGAAAAAGGGCCTCATAGCCTTGAGAATGCCAATCATGGTATCCTTTCATGATCACAGCATTGATGGACATGTTGTTTTCTGGGTCTTTTTCAGTGTAAAATTGTATGAGCAATATTTTCCTCGCAGTGAATTACCCTTTCAATTTGGGTGAGTTTTTCTTGGATTTTGTCTTGATGTAGAAGATGCATTTTGCCACTAACTGATCCATTTCAAGTTGTCTGGAATACACCTTTTGAAAAACACTTTTTATCTCTTGGTGCTAAACAGACTACGACCCGTCCGATCATCCTTAAGCCCGATTTTCTCAAATGATTCAAAAGGTAGAGATCCTTAACTTCCATGAGCATGACTGCTTTGGTTCCATGTAAACTTGGCTCATGTTATATTCTAAATGTTTCGTGCCTTTATTCATCTTCAAAAGTGTCTCTTTCTAACTTATCCAATTCAAGACTAAATCAGTTTTCTAAGATCTGGCCAAAAATTTCGCATGCATGTCATGTCACTAGAACTAGCATGAAAAGAATTACGCACAAAATGGACACAAAATGACTGACTATTTTTTATTGAATAAAGGATTGCACGGTCTGGTAACATAAAAAGAAGAAGAAAAGACGACAAAATAAGCTACCATGACTAAAAGAGGGGTGACTTTCCAGTTACTAAGCAACATCTTAGCCACAAATTGGCGCATCAGCACTACTACGGCATTCAACCCTTTTATTCCTTTTGAATCAGCACTCAAATTTTGACTTTTTGATCAAAACATTCCCAATATTGACTATCGAATTTCAGTACAGACGACATAGAAAATTTCACAGTAACTTTTTTTTCAAAGGACTTGGAAGAATTCTCATGTCTCCCCATCATCAAATCATCCCAAGCAGGCTATGTCCTATTGCTCAAATCTAATAAAGTCAACCCCATATTTGTCTCTATTTTTTTTTATTTTTTACCGCCAACTTGCCTATTTGCCTTTTCGTGACCTTGGATCAACAACAGTGGTGCTTATTCCATTGGTTGAGAAGAAGCTTTTATTTCCGAAGTATCTTGGATTATTTTTGTAACTCGCCATTGTAAACAAACAAGCCGACCACCTTAAACCAGATTTTATTTCAAAACAACAAGCATGTTAGAATGAACACACTCTTTTTTTTCTTTTCTTTTTTTTCTCTTTTTTTGTTTCTTTCCTTTCTCTTTTTTTTTTTTTTTGTTTCTTTCCTTTCTCTTTTTTTTCTTTTTTTGTTTTTCATTCGATCGAACCTGATGTGGGTTGCCTATGTATCATGTGGGAACATGAATCAGATCTTGCGTAGTTCGGGAGGATTATGAATAGGTAAATAAGCTAACACATTTTTTTTACTTTTTAAAACACTCAGACAATGAAAGCATTTAGAAACAGAATATGTACTTTTTTGCAATTTGTTTTTGTTAAATTTTCGAAAGAAATGCTTTTAAAGAGGAAATAAAATATTTTCGAATTTTTGATTTTTTTTTTTTGAAATTTTTGAAGAAAAAAAAGACTTCTAAAGAAGAAAGAAAATATTTTCTTTTGATTTTTTGTTTTTTTGAATTTTGGAAAAAAGACTTCTAAAAAAAGGTAGAAAATATTTTTTTGGATTTTGATTTCATTTGTTTTCTTTTTCTAATGAAAGACTCCTACAAATAAAATATTTTTTGGTTTAAAAATTTTCTTATTTTTTATTTGTTTAGGATTTTCTAAAAAAAAAAAAAGGCTCCTAAAGAAGGAATTAAAGGAAAATATTTTTGGATTTTAAAAAAATGGGGGCCGGAACCGATTAGGTTTGCCTATGTATCTCACACCCAGCGAGAATCAGACCCGCGTAGTTCTGCCAGTTTTGACGGAACAGGGGAAACATGAATTTTGAAAATATTGGATTATTTTCTCTCTTTTGTTTTTCAAAATTTCGGCAGAGCTTCAGAATTATTCAAATACCTACCTCACTCTTGATTTTTTTCTTTTCCATTTTCTTTTTCCTCTTTTTTTTTTATTTTCTTTCCATATTCTAGCAGCCAATCAACATGCAAGCCGAAGCAAGAAAATACGCAAGTAGCGCGTAAGATGCATCAGGATGGTCTTTTTAATTTGGGTACACATGTCCTAGACGGACCCAATCCTTGTGTTGAGTCCCCAAAGTCAAATGCACGTGATGCAAGTAAACGTACCTACTAGGGATTCGGCATGAGGTTATGTCATTCTAAGTTTAAAACCTATGTGTATTGTTCAAGACATGGCATACCCAAGCGGATAACTCGAGCTGGGGGGAGGGGGGGAAGGGCAGCGTACCGAGAATACAGAAGCTTCACCGGCTTTGCAACTTGTCCGAACCTCGTTCTAAAATTAGGATATGACTCTAACAGAAATGAAGCCACGCGAAACGTACGCTTCCCAGAAAATTTAGAAGACTCAGAGAGAAGACATGTTTCGTAGCAGTTTATATACAGTTCACACAATATCAAAGCGGTAAAAAAGCGGTATTTAGCACATTAGACTCAAATACGTAAAATTCAGACAATCATGAAAGTCAATCATAACAGCTATTCTAAGCTCGAATTCGGACCACTGAATCAGAGATTCTGGGTTCTTTTTCCCAGCAAAGTCGCCAGAGCTGTCACACTTCCTTTTTCACGGGGGATAGGGGATAAGAGAGTTTTTCCAAATTAAGTGACATTAATCGAAATGGAATTATTTATTTATTTCAGAGGCCCCACTTAGAATAATTTATGGTGTCCCAAGTCAACGGTTTATTTTAAAATCCCAAATCGAGAAAATTTGACTCTATTTATGATCCGCGAGTACAAAAGACCGGGTAAGGAATTTTATTAACCCGGGAGAAGGTGTGAGGCACTCCCGAGTTTCGTGGTTTTAGCACGGTCACTCAGCTATTAATAATTAGCCTAATTATCTGATTTATTACATGTTTGAACCTATTGTGCATTTTATTCCTTTTAACCGCTTTTAATATTTATGAAAATTATTTAAATAAGTCGCGATGTCGCGCACTTATTATTTTTGTACACATTGTGAATCGCGTCACGTGAAACGCACTCGCGACTCACAACATGTTTATTTTAATTAATATTTGAAGTTATGGTCGAGTCACATGAAACGCACACTCGAATTGGGATTATGTATCGCGACCATGCCACAGAAACCGTACCCATGACCACGATGATTTATTATTAATCGCGTCTAAAGCAAACTACGATGTTCATGAATTGTTCTCCCTAAAAAAAACTTTGAAATTATTGAGGCCACAAATTATGAAAATTATTGCGGAGAAATGATGTGACTTAATTGTTAAGCTAATGGGCCAAGATACATAGGTGATTGTCATTTATTGAATTGGCTTGACAAATAACGCATTTGGCCCATATTTCGCGGCAAATAGATCAATCCAACTTGATTCCAACTAAAATTCAGGCAGCCCAATTAATAATCATCTTGCAACTTTCGGCAAACAATTCATCAATTACTACAAAGATATTCTCAAATCACAAACTAAAGAAGTCTTAAAACGAAACCAATACGAGCACCCAAACATATGGATAGAAATTCATGAACAAAACATAAATAAAAAAAATGATTAAGGAATCTGAATTAAAGAAAAGGTGGAATGAATCTTTCTATCTCAGTAACTATTTTTTGCATACCGCTTATCAAACACCTTTAATCAAACGAAACATACACAGCTCAGTACCAACCTATGTGGATTCTAAACCATTCTTTCACAGATAAGCTAAACAACAACAATAATTTCATACCAAAATATATCTGAGAACAATTTTATGAAGAACATACCTCGCAGCACAAGGTTCGAGTTTTTAGAAAAGAAGAAAGCCAAATAAAGCTGGAATCAACGGGTTTGAAGCTCAACAAGCAATCTCAACAGCAGCAAAATTCCTCAGCAAACCCAGAAATCGACGCCAAAACCGGAAGAAGTTGAAACGGTCCTTTAAATTCTAGGTTTCTCCTTTTGTTTGAAGCCCTTTGGATTTTTTTTGGTTTCAGATCTGAATTCTCGAACTAAACCAAGCACCTCTACTGCACCTCGATCGGAACTCAGAGCGGATTCAAAATAGAACCCGAGTCAACTAATTCGCACCAAAAATTAATCACTAACCAGGGATCCAAACTTGGTTGATTATGATTCAGAAGGGTGGGACTACGGCGATGATAGATGTGTAGAGTCGTGAACCGAGAAGATGCGAAAATAGAAGCCTTGTTCTTTCTCGCCGTCACTCTCTTCTCTTCTCTGTTTCCAAAACCCCCCTCTTTAATCTAATTCTGTCCACTCCCTCTATTTCGTTCTCTTCTTTTGTTAGATGGGGCGACTGGTTTTTCCAAAAATGGGGGAGGGATCCGTTCTCTATGTGTGGTGTTGAGAATCAAAGGGGAGGGTGAAATTAGGGTCTATTTTAGAGATGAAGAGGGAATATTAGGCTGGCGGGTAGTGGGCTGGGGTGAATGAAAAGAAAATGGCCACTAGAAGCACCTGGCCCAAAGCTGTAATGAAACCCCATAGCCTTCTCTTTTCTTTCTTTGTATTTTTCAAGACTAATAAATTTATTTAACACTCCTAATTCTAACTAATTTGTAAAATTAACCTATTGACCTATTTTTCTACAATTAACTAATTTATTTAGCTAACAAATGCATGTAGAGTTACAAATATTTTTTTTGGTATTTTAGTGTTTTACAAATACAATTAATTATGCAATTAAAATCTAAAGATGTAAAAATTAAAAATATTTTTGTATTTTATTTAGGATTTAAAATGCAACTTAAAAATGCATCAAACATGAATACGTACAGAGCAAACTAAGTAAAAATATAGAAAAATAATTTAAAGCTATTTTTTGGATTTTTTAGGAGTAATTTGATATTAGGGCAAAAATTAAGTGCTCACAGTTGTTGATCATGATCAATCAGTGAACGAGAATATCCTTGACACAAGTATTAAATACTTCAGGGACTACATAAATTATAATATGTTTACTTATTTATTTCAGCTCTTACAGTTTTAAGTATTTGATTCCTTCCATACTTTCTCTGTTGGTTGGATACCTAGGTGAACCAATCGACTTATTTGGCTATTTGTGATATAGTTTTTCAGTAAATTATGCACATTCAATCATTATATGTTGTTTCTTTACCGTTTAACAAAAGAAATGGAATTGTTGTGTTAAAATTAAACTGATGAAAGAAGCGTTGGCCTATTATTTTTGAATAGGTCTCTCAGTAAAAGCGAATGCGCAGGTGCGAAATTGCCTGGGCAGTGTATAAATCGAAGAGTCCGAGAGTTTTCTCATTTTTAGACATTTCAAGCTCGGGAATTGACGATATTTCGAGGGATTTTCAGAGAGAGCTTTGAGATAACGATTCCTAACTCGTTTTTAGTTGTATTTCATTAATCTATAGTTGTTTCCTCCATTTAATTTCGGATTTGGATTGAAAAGTTGGAAAAATGGGGGAAAAGTTCCCTAACCAAAATTCTGAGTTTTGATTGGGATTTAGACATCGGATTTGGTTAATTTTTGTACGAGTGAACTCGTGAGTGAATGGGTGTTTGTATTTTATGACTTTTACCCGATTTCGAGATGTGGGCTCGTGTCGACTTTTTAGGGGTTCAGAATTTTTGTTAAAATATTATTTTTATTAATTAGATGAGTCTTATCTATTATGGTTATATTCATGATATGCAGTTGTGTTTGGATAGATTTGGGCCATTCGGAGTCGGATAATCGAGGAAAAGGCATTCTTACGGATTGATTGAGCTTGACTCGAGGTAAGTGACTTGCCTAACTTTGTGTGGGGGATATCCCCTTAGGATTTGGAACTATTGTGATATGTGAGTGCCGTGTACATGAGGTGACGAGTACGTACATGGGCTAGTTGTTATAAAACCCAATTTCGTTTACTGAGTAACAACCTATTTTTCTTTTATTTTGAGTTATACCATTCTAATGAGTATTAATCTATTTTCATTCTTAATTGAGTTATTCCAATATGTGTAGCTATCCTGTTTAGTCTAATATCGCATGTCTATGTGCTTTAACTGCTTACTTGAACTCTGTGGAGCATGCCTAGTTGATTTTCTGTTTTTTCCTTGTTCTTTATCAGTATAGCCGTAGAAATCTTACTGTTAACTTTTGTATTTGTCGTTTGATCTGTGTCTTTACTTTTGAGACTACGAGGCAATTTCTCGGAAGTTCTCCCTGCATATTTACTTTGGGACTACAGAACGGTATTCCGGGAGATCCCCCTGTCTTGCATATTTACTTTGGGACTACGGAATGATATTCCGGGAGATCCCCCTGTCTTTCATAATTACTTGAAAAATCATAAATCATTTTAAATCATGAATTAATTATTATATTAATTGTTTCACTCATATTCCTTGTCAAATATTAATTCTTGAATTTCTAAAATAATTATTACATGCTTATTTGACTTATGTGTCATAACTGTTATTTGACATTTAGCATACTAAATATTAAACTGTCTATTTTCTCCATAATTTCCATAACTAATTGCTAATTGTCATTATTTATTCATAAATAAATTATAATTATTGTGTGCCTTGATGCTTAATAATTTCTCATTGAACGTGGTATTTATTGAAGTATTTTTTATTACATTCATGAGTTGTTAAAATATATTGGGGGATCGGGTTTTACACCGCAACGAAAATAAAAGTCTATATGGGGGTTCGGATTGCACGCCACAACAGACTTATTTAAAAGTCTATATTGGGGGATCGGATTGCACGCCGCAACAAACTTGTTTAAAAGTCTATATTGGAGGATCGGATTGCACGTCGCAACAGACTTATTTAAAGTCTATATTGGGGGATCGGATTGCACGTCGCAACAGACTTATTTAAAGTCTATATTGGGGGATCGGATTGCACGTTGCAACAGACTTATTTAAAAGTCTATATTGGGGGATCGGGTTGCACGCTGCAACAGACTTATTTAAAAGTCTATATTGGGGGGTCGGGTTGCATGCCACAACAGAATTGAATATGAATATATTATAGGATCGGGTTGCACGCCGCAACGGAAATTGATTGAAATAATAATTGGTTATGATTGCTGAGTTGGCTTCAACTGTTGAAATGAGTTACCTGATTTATCTCTATTATTGTTGTTATTACTATTATTGCCTACAGGTTAATGTAAGTGACCTTCCTTAGCTCCGTCACTACTTCGTCGAGATTAGGCTCGGCACTTACCAATACATGGGGTCGGTTGTACTGATACTATACTTTGCACTTCTTGTGCAGATTTCGGAGTTGGTCCCAGCGGCGTATCATAGACTTGCTCGGATTTCAGCTACCCAGAGGAGACTTGAGGTATAACTGCACAACGTCCGCAGTTCTGAAGTCCTCGTCTACTTTACTTTAGCTGTGTGTTTGCTTTGAGATAACTTTATTTTATTCACACCCTTATTTGTATCATTCTACAAGCTCGTGTACTTGTGACTCTAGGGATGGTATTTAGACATCGCTATTATTATGGATTATTACTATATTTCAGACTTTACTTTCGCATTTATTTCTTTATTATTAATTAATTTAAAATTATTTTAAAATGGATAATATTATTATAACGTTGGCTTGCCTAGCAAGTGAAATGTTAGGCGACATCACGGTCCCGAAGGTGGGAATTTTGGAGCGTGACAAGTTACATAGGTCTCACGAGTCACGAGCAAGCTTAATACAGTCTGAAGGATCGGTACAGAGACGTCTGTACTTATCTTTCAGAGGATATGAAGTTTAGGAACCATTATTTCTTTCTTATCCTGTCGTGCAATTTTATTCTATCATCGATGATTAAACCATTCTATTCTTATTTTTTCTCAAATGGCGAGAACACGTAATACATCTACCGAAGGACGTACATCCATAATATAATATATTTATAACATTATTGTTGGCTATTTTTCCCATGTGGGCTCCACCTTAAATTTATCAGTTGAGCACCATCACTCCAATCAGTCGCACGTTCATGTGAGCAATGCCTTTTTCGAGTATAATGAGCTACTAGGCTCTTCATAAATAGTAAAACGTCAAAATTTAATGGATGGAAAAACAAATCAAATACTTTCGATATAAGAAGAGCCGTAGAAACAGGTGAAGCAGGCTCCTCTCCGTTGACATCCGTGCTTCACTGAAAACATATTTGCCGTTGCATTTGCATATTATTACGCTAAATGCCACCACACAGTTTAGTAAATAACTTCTAAGCCATTTTCAAGACCCAAAACAGCTACACATGTTCCGCGAGCACGTGTGGGTAGTTTGCTGAATCAATGACCCCACCTTAATTTACTGCATTTGATGGTAAATAAGTACATTTGCTGTCATTTGTTTTTGAAGAAGGGTGTCATACCAATAGGGCCCACTAAAATGTATCATTTAAAAAATTCAGCTCTTCGATTTGAATAAATTTATCAAAGAGTAAATTTCCATTAAAACAAGAGAAAGGAAATGAATTTTCATTCACTGCATGCGTTTCTCCAAGGTCATTGTTAATTATAGATGTAGATTAGGTCTGTTACTAATTGATCATGGAGAAATAGGTTTAAACAACATTTGCGTATGTTGCTCCGGAAAAGGTTGTTAAATCAATCACTAATATGGAGAATTTAGTTTGCATTTCTTGAAATTTGTTTAATAATTAATACACAAATCAAAAATCCAGTTAAATAAGAAAGACAAGTGTTAGAACATAATTTAAAGTTTTAAAATTTGATTTTCTTCAACTTTTGAATATTTTTGTAGGATTAACTACTAAGAAATATTTCTTATTACTCCTCGATTTTATTTTATATGATGATATTTGAATGGATCGTGAAGCTTAAGCAAGAAAAGAAGAGATTTTACACATACTAACTGTACTCTTAGAACTTGGGTCATATACATGCTATGATATTTTTTATGGTTATAAGAGCATGTCATTAAGAGTAAACTAAGAAGTTTAAAATTAAAAAAATTTCAAATATAAAAAGTTGCCACTCTTGTTTCTAAAAGAGTAAAAATGAAAGAATGCCTTATATAATGAAACAAAGGTAGCGGAAATATTCAACCATTTTTTCCCTTTATAAACATGCCAAAAGAGCAATAAAAACGTGTCATTTTTTGGGGAAAGATTAAGAAAAAGAGTTTCACGTAAAATGAAATAAATGAGATTAAATAATATTGTATTGTTTTTTCCGGTACAGGAACAAGTTGCTATAATAATTTCTTTTAAAGACATTAATTCTAGGGAAAAGGCCCAAAAATGACCTTGTGGTATTCGAAATGGATCAATTATAACCCCCGTTTAAATTTGAATCCAAAAATGACCCTGCCGTTATAAAATAGGTCTAATAATGCCCTTGTGTTATTCAAAATGGATCAATAATGCCCTGAATTTTTTTTTTTTTTAAAATACTTTTAAAAACTGAAAAATATATATTCTGTAAAAACTAGAAAAAGAAAGAAATTTACAAAATATATTTTTTTAAGTCTTTTCAGTTTTTTTAAAGTATTTGTTTTGTAAAAACTGAAAAAAAAAAAAAAATTTTAAAAAACTGGAAAAAAAAAACTCTCCTAAAGCAGTGGACTACATATGCATTAGTTTTAAAAAAATAAAAATATTTTGCAAAATATTTTTTTTTTCAATTTGACGGTTCAATATTTTTTCGGTTTATTTTTTTAATTGATCCATTGATCCATTTCGAATACCACAAGATCCGCTAAACTCCCGCTATTGTAAGCAGCCTTAGCCTGTATTTCTACAACAAGCTGTTTTCACGGCTTTTTTGGGTGATAGAATGGATTTCAATTCCATCAACCTGCCGAGGCAAAGATAAGACCATGCTGATTCCCACATGGCTGGTGGTAGTGTTTTCTGAAGATGCCTCAATACGTTAATCATGCTGTTTGCAGTTTTCTTTGTAGCAAGAGCCTTCTCAGAACATAGAACCTAGAAAAGAAATAACAGTCAATTATTGAAAATTTAGATATACCTAGAATTTAGCTTTGATAAAAGGCCATATTCCACAATATATGAAGATATTTAAATCAAAGGGGGAAAACAAAGGAATGTTACATATCGGTACATTCTTACCTTGTTTTTTATCAGATACTTATCAGCTAGAGATTTGATAGCCAAAATTTATACTTGAAAAAAAAAAAAACAGAACACAAACGAGTAATACAGAAAAATGTAATTTGTAAAATGTCAAAAGGTTTTACTGTTCTTCTTACAAGAATAGATAAAAGAATCATAGTTGAGAAATCTTTATGTCAATCTCAAAATGAACAACTCATAAAATAGTTATGATTTCAAACCAACCTCTGCAAAAACTGAAATAATCTTTGGAAGGCCCTGATAGTTGGGACCAATAAGTTGTCTGTCTAACATGCAAGTGAGAAAATTTGGTAAAACAGTGAAGAACAGAAAGGCAATATATATGAGCTAGGAGTGGCGTATCTACAAAAGAAGTTATGGGTTCACCTCAACCCATAGTTTCGACTCGAGACCTTGTATAGCTGTTAGAAAACTCATTAATTATATATAAATAATAGATTTTGAACTCATTAAATTAGAATTTCAAATCTAAACTCATAAAGTTCAAATTCTGGATCCGCCTCTGTGAGCTAAAATTCGAAAATTATAAAATAAAAGAACTAGATATCCATGGAAAATATCTCTAATCAAGTATCTATATTGTAATCTTTCTTCCTAGCTTTACTGAATAAAAGTATATGAATCAAATTATAATGAAGATTTGAAATGTGGGGTTCATATTTAAAAAAATAAAGAAGAAAATGGGAGGTGCCTAACTTTGTTGAAGAAAATGGAAGGTGCCTAATTTTGTTGACAACTTTGTTGAAGAAAATAGGAGGTGCCTAACTTTATTGAAAAATTATAGGACTAAATCAACAACAACACATCTTCTTTGTAGTAGTTGAATGGCATCTCTTACTATAAATAAAGGCCTCCATTCTTCATTTCAATCACACCAAAATAAGAGAGAAGCAATAGAAGTTAGAGAGAGAGTAATCCACACATTGTAGTATGTGAGATAAATAGTGAGAGCGAGTAATATTGTAGTGATATGTTTTAAATAAAGAGTGTTATTTCTTTTAAGATTGTAGTAGTCTCTTAACACTACTAAGTTGTAATATTATAGTGGTTATGTTGCTCCGCTCAGATATTGTATTTTACTCATTAAAAGAGTTGGTCTCGTTATTACTCTCTTGTGTTATTATTATTTGTCGTGGATATTATTCTTGGGCGGGATTATTATTTTTCCCAATAACGTGGTATCAGAGCCATGACAAATAATGGTACGCTGTCTTTTCAGTACCCCGTCTCATAAAAGATAATTATGAAAAATAATGTCTACGTATGAAAGCCATTCTTGGACCTCAGGATGTGTGGAAAATCGTAGATAGAGGGTATGCAAAACCCAATAATGAGGAAGCTCTGCCTCAAAATGAAAAAGATGTCTTAGCAAAGACAAGGAAGAAGGATCAACAAGCTCTCACGTTCATCCATCAATGTCTGGATGATGCCATGTTCGAGAAGATGGCAGATGCTACCACCTCAAATGAAGCTTGGGAGATTTTACAAAATTCTCTTCAAGGAGTTGACAAGGTGAGGAGGGTAAAACTTCAAACTCTAAGGGCTGATTTTGAAGTTTTAAAAATGAAAGAATCTGAATGCATTTCGGATTATTGTTCAAAAGTGAAGGCTATTGTAAATCAATTAAGAAGATATGGGGAGGACATAAAAGATGCCCGTGTGGAAGAAAAGATCCTTTGTATTTTAACACCTAAATTTGATTTTGTGGTGTGTGCTATTGAGGAGTCTAAAGATTTATACTCTATGATTGTAGAACAATTGGAGGGTTCTTTACAGGCCCATGAAGAAAAGATCAAGAGGAGACAAGAAGTGCCATTGGAGCAATTTCTTAAAACTCAAGCATCCTTCAAAGATTATGGAGGTGAAAAGAGCTATCGAGGGAATGGACGGGGACGAGGTCGTGGCAGTCATGGAAGAGGAAGAAGTAACGCTAACAACTTCAACAATAAAGTTAAAATCCAACAGACATTCAGAGGTCATGGTCGGGGATATAGAAGAGTAAGAGAACGTGGCTACTACCAAGAAAATAATGGACAAAGGTATGACAAATTAAAAATTAAGTGTTATAATTATCATAAATTTGGCCATTACTCTTGGGAATGTCGTAGCAATGTTGAAGAAAAAGTTAACCTTGTTGACGACAAGAAATAAGAAGTTGAGTCAATGCTATTGATGGCAGTCAAGGAAGAAAACAAAGATGATTGTAGCTCGTGGTATTTGGACAATGGAGCAAACAATCATATGTGTGGATGCAAAGAGAAGTTTGTGAAGATCAATAAAATGGTGAGAAATAATGTGTCCTTTGGAGATATCTCAAAGATTCAAATTGAAGGGATATGTACGATTTTGATCTCCTATAAAGATGGTAGTCACAAATTAATTCAAGATGTTTATTATGTCCCAAAATTAAAAAGTAATATTTTGAGTTTGGGCCAACTTCTTGAAAAGGAATATGACATCTACATGAAAAATATGCATCTTTGGCTTAGAGATTCAAGTGAAATTCTAATTGCTAAAGTGCATATGGCTAAGAATAGATTATTCTCTCTGAATCTTAAGATAATTGATGCAAAGTGTTTGAAGGCTAATGTGCAAGATGAGTCATGGTGTTGGCACATGCGATTTGGGAACTTAAATTTTGAAGCGCTCAAATCAATGGGAGAAAAAAATACGGTGCATGGGATACCATCAATAAGCCATCCCAATCAATTATGTGAAGCTTGTCTTCTTGAAAAACATGCAAGGATGAGTTTTCCAAAGGAGACCATGTCAAGATCAACCAAGCCGCTTCAGCTTGTTCACACTGATGTGTGTGGACCAATCAATCCACCTTCCTTTGGTAAAAGTAAATACTTTCTACTTTTCATTGATGATTTTAGTAGAAAGACTTGGGTTTATTTCATGAACCAAAAATCTGAAGCTTTTTCTACTTTTAAAAATTTTAAAATACTTGTAGAAAAAGAAAGTGGCTATGAAATAAAAAGTTTAAGGTCCGATAGAGGAGGCGAATTCACTTCAAACGAATTTAATGACTTTTGTAAATCTCATGGAATTCGTCGCCCTCTAACGGTACCTTATTCACCCCAACAAAATGGAGTTACAGAGAGAAAGAATAGAACGATTCTTAATATGGCTAGATGTATGTTAAAAGCTAAAAATATGCCCATGAAATTTTGGGCAGAAGCTGTATCTTGTACAGTTTATTTGAACAACAGGTCTCTAACAAAGAATGTTAGAGATCAAACCCCTCAAGAAGCATGGAGTGGAAGAAATCTAAGTGTCAAGAACTTGAGAATCTTTGGGAGCATAGCCTATGCTCATGTGCCACATCAAGGGAGAGCGAAGCTTGACGATCGAAGTATCAAGCATGTGTTTGTTGGCTATGATACTAGTTCAAAAGGCTACAAACTATACAACCCAAGTAGCGGCAAGATGGTGGTAAGTTGCGATGTTGAATTTGATGAAGAATTGGCATGGAACTGGGAAGCTCCGGAAGAAACTTCATATGATTTTCTTCCATACTTTGGTGATGAAGAAGAACCAGAGACCGTGGAACCTGTACATGATACAACTCCACCTCTTTCTCCAACAAATGTTGAATCTCCCTCTTCTCAAGAAAGTTCAAATGAACAACCGCAAAGGACAATGAGTATTCAAGAGCTCTGTGAGGACACAGAGGAAGTTACTAATTTTGATTTTTTATATTGTCTCTTTGCTGATAGTGAACCAATGAACTTTGATGAAGCTGTTGAAGACAAAAGGTGGAAAAAAGCCATGCAGGAGGAGATCGAATCAATAGAGAAGAACAAAACTTGGGAGTTAACAACACTTCCCAAGGGTTATTGAGCAATTGGAGTTAAATAGGTATACAAGGCAAAGAAGAATGCTGATGGAGATGTGGAGAGATATAAGGCACGACTTGTGGCTAAAGGCTACAAGCAAAGGCAAGGCATTGATGATGAAGAAGTCTATGCACCTGTTGCCCGCATGGAGACGATTCGTTTGCCTATCTCTTTGGCGGCACAAATGAAGTGGAAGATCCATCAACTAGATGTCAAGTCAGCTTTTTTGAATGGCTATCTTGAAGAAGAAGTCTATGTTGAACAACCATAGGGATTTGTGGTCAAAAACCATGAAGATAAAGTGTTGCGGTTGAAGAAAGTTTTACATGGATTAAAGCAAGCCTCACGAGCATGGAATAGTTGCATCGACAAGTATTTTCAAGAGAATGGGTTTACTCGTTGTCTTCATGAATATGCTATTTACCTTAAAGTTCATACTAATAGAGATATCTTACTTGTTTGTCTTTATGTTGATGATCTTATTTTCACGGATAATAACCCAAGTTTGTTTGAAGCTTTTAAAAAAGATATGTCTCGTGAGTTCGAGATGACAGATGTAGGGCTCATGTCATACTACTTGGGCCTAGAAGTGAAGCAGGTGGAGGATGGAATTTTCATCTCTCAAGAAAGCTATACAAAGGAGATCTTGAAGAAGGTCAATATGCTCGATTGCAACTCCGTGAACACACTGATGGAGAGTGGGACAAAATTATCCAAGTTTGATGAAGGAGAAAATGTGGATCCCACATTTTTCAAAAGTCTTGTGGGAAGTTTGAGGTACTTGACTTGTACCAGGCCAGATATACTCTTTGCAGTTGGAGTAGCAAACCGCTTCATGGAAGCTCCTACCTCTACCCATTTGAAAGTCACTAGAAGAATTCTTCGTTGCCTAAAAGGTACGATCGACTTTGGGTTATTTTATTCTTCTTCTAATGATTTCAACCTGATGGGATTTTGTGATAGTGATTATGCGAGAGATACTGATGATAGAAAAAGCACAACTGGCTTTGTGTTTTTCTTGGGTGATTTTGTTATTTCTTAGAGTTCAAAGAAACAGTCCATAGTTACTCTCTCGACTTGTGAAGCCGAATATATAGCAGCAACATCATATACCTGTCATGCTATTTGGCTTAGAAGATTATTGAAGGAGCTCAATTTGCCACAAATTGAAGCTACAGAGATTTGTATTGATAACAAATAAGCACAGGAACTCGCCAAGAATCTGGTGTATCATGATCGAAGCAAGAATATAGATACAAGATATCACTTCATCACAGAGTGCATTGCCAAGAAGGAAGTCATGCTCAAATATGTGAAGTCTCATGATCAGGCTGCAGATATCTTTACAAAACCTCTTAAGTTTGACAATTTTGAGAGATTGAGATCAAGTCTTGGAATAAAAAAGAAAAATCAAAATTAAGGGCGAAATTTGTGGGGCTCATATTGAAGAAAAACAAAGAAGTAAATGGGAGGTGCCTAACTTTATTGACAACTTTGTTGAAGAAAATGGGAGGTGCCTAATTTTGTTGAAACATTATAGGACTAAATCAACAACAAGACATCTTTTTTGTAGTAGTTGAATGGCATCCCTTACTATAAATAAATGCATCAATTCTTCATTTCAATCACACTAAAATAAGAGAGAAGCAATAGAAGTTAGAGAGAGTAATCCACAGATTGTAGTCTGTGAGATAAATAGTGAGTGTGAGTAATATTGTAGTAATGTGTTTTAAATAAAGAGTATTATTTCTTTCAAGATTGTAGTAGTATCTTGACACTACTAAGTTGTAATATTATAGTGGTTATATTGCTCCGCTCGGGTATTGTATTTTATCCATTAAAAGAGTTGGTGTCGTTGTTACTCTCTTGTGTTATTATTATTTGTCGTGGATATTATTCCTGGGCGAGATTATTATTTTTCCCAACATGAAATACTAATGTGAAGACAATTACCTTTCAACCATTGAACATAGTAGGTCATGAACATATTTGGCTTCATCCAAGGCACCCTTTATCGGCAGACAATTCAACCAAAACGGAACAACCTACCAAGAAATTCAGAATAAGAATTGTGAAGAAATTATAACAATACTACCTGGTACAGTGGAGAAACATCACTTCATCTACGAAGAACAAAATCTATATGCTTGCTTTTATCATATTTCAACATGTGAGCACATGCACAATGAAACAGACCTTTATCAGACCGGTATTAACAAAAGTTGATTGGTTCAAGCGGAACGTTCATCTCTGATGATTTCTCATCAGTGTCAATATCGTTCTTGACACCTGAAGGTAACGATGATATCAAATCAATGATCACAAGTGATTAAGTAAACAACCTCAAAACCATCTAGATGGCCAATATCTTTCATGAACTGCCTTGAGGATTCTGCGACAGGGAATGGTGGCTGAGGTGGGGGAATATAAATCACTCTCAACCTGCTTTCATCAACAACACGTCCTGCTTCTTTCTTGAACTACAAGGAGATCGTCACCAGTTCAACAAACTAAAATGCTATAGCCACTAATTAAAGCTGCTATGATCCACCATTTAATAAAACTTATTAAATTTTCACCCAAACACCAGCATGACAGTAAAATACTGCAATGGAGTTACAATTTTGAAGTCATGACAAATTCAAAATATTAAATGGTTAGTACTAGTACCATTTCCTGGGTAAAATCTTCTGGAGTGGTGCCAGGATTTGCAACTACACTCCTAAGTAAAAATCTGTCCTTGCATTGCATGTCAGAAGGGGCCTCCTTCTGCGCTTGCATTGTTACTACAGAAGATGCAAAAATGAACACAAATGACTAACCATGACTTTAATTGCATAAAACACACAGCTTCTATCAAAGTTTAATCCCCATTTATTTAAATTTTCATCCGCAAAATTCAATTGACCTTAGATGACTTCACTTTCAAAAAATTCATTGCACAGTATCGTTTTTCTTTTTCTTAGTGGGTGAAATTACCTACAACATGACAAGTCGATCGAGGCAACACAATCCCTTTGTTGGGACGAACGCAATACTTTTTGGCATTCGTCGTTTTGACCTGAAAATAATGTGTACAAGAAATCGAAATTGCTACTGATTAACCCTAAAAGCGACATGGTTTTCAGTCTTATTTGACAAATGAAGCGAGCAACTGATCTGTTTCTTCAGCTCGACTGATCAACCCCATTATACACACATAGAGAAAAGCATTAAAAAGATTATGAAAATATAATGCTACAATAACAGAGAAGAAAAGATGGGAAATGAGGAAACTGACAGGGATATTTGAGGTCAAGTGGTTCGACATTCAGAAGCTCTCCACTGCTCATTTTCTCCTGAAAGCAGAAGGTCAATCAGAAGGGAAATAAATGTATCAAATAGTCAAGAGAACAACAGAAAGAGGGAGAAAAATAAAGAGATAGCGAAATAACTAGGAAGACAGAAACAAGTATGCCATTACTAAATTTCAGTAAAGACCCTTCAAAATTCAGAATTCCAACTCAAGCATATATGACCTGAAGGCATAAGAATGCACTAACAAATAAACATTAGGGATTTTAAAAAAGGACAAACCTGGGCCGAGCCAATGCTTTCCCAATGAAACTGACATATCTTACCAAGTGCAAAAACAGCAGAATAATATACGTTTTCATTCTCAGGTTCACGAGCTCGAAAATGCATTATCACTACATTGATCCTTGAAACAGCCTCTGAATAATGTCATAAGATTTAGTAAGCACAAAACTATTATAGCACTTTTTGTCTAGTTCCCCATGATGAGAAGGATCTCAATATCACATTTAACGATATTACACCTGTAACAAAATGTTTGAAAACGGCACCACCATATTCCGCATAAAGCTCAAGTCCATAAAGCGCACGCTGAACACGACAAAATGATGTTTGATTAAATCAAATTAGGAGCAACTTGAATAAGAAAACCTCTCAGCAACAACTAAGGCTCCCGTACCTGTCTAACTGTTGGATGTTCGTCATTGCTTGCATCCAAAAACAAAGGTAGAAATACATCACAGTACCTAGTTGGACATAGGAAATAATTTTTATCAAAACGGTGAACCCAGCCATTTAAGAAAAACTCATACACACAAACCCACTTCAGAGTCACTTCAGGGCATTCCATCACAAGGCTAGCAAAGATATCAATTGGTGTACATCTCTTTTGAGCTGTATTTTCTTTGCCCTTGGCAGAAGCAACAACAACAACAACAACAACAACAACAACAACAACAACCCAGTAAAATCCCACTAATGGGGTCTGGGGAGGGTAGTGTGTACGCAGACCTTACCCTTACCACAAAGGAGTAGAGAGGCTGTTTCCGAGCAGAAGCAAAAAAAAGTGAAAAAATTAAATTAAAAAAAGGAATAAGATATATATAGATATAAATAAATAAGTAGAGTGTTAGAATGAAGGTGGTTATCATGTCTTGCACTTACCCACATAGGAATAAGATATGATGACAGCTCGTCAAAGAAAGGCAAGAATGCTGCCTTGAAGGTTTTGATCAATGTTTTTAATATTCGACGGAGCTGATTAAAAAAAGAAAAGAAGTTCAAGATATTCGATAATAGCAGTAGAACCAACGTGAGTATTGCATAAAGAGTACAACAATGTGTTACTTATATCTGAACTTCATACTTAAAAATGGAACATACCTGGACAAAAATATTATCTTCTTGCTCTTTTACCCCCCTCAGCAATTCATCTTCCTCAGCATCAAAGTCTTCTGATTTTGCTCTCTCTTTGAGTTTTCCGTTTCTGTTTGAACTTTCTGTAATGACATGCTTTACCTCATCCACTATTCTATGAAGCTGACCTTCATTGACAAGTGGTCCACAGATCTGAAAGAAGAAACAGATAACTGAAAATCAGGGGTGTCAAACCGGGAGGTTGGGCTGAATCTGGATTGGTTAAAATAGACTGAAATGCTACTTGGGTTGAAATGGGCTAGGTTAAGATGGATTAAACAATGAAGTTTTGCCTATATATGTGCAACGACCCAACCGTCATTTTGAGTTTTAACACCCTGTTTCTTGATTTGAGACTTCCTATAGGTTCATACAATGGTTTGGGACTTGCGGGTATGGGTGGTTTGGATCCCGAGGGGTTCAGGGGTGTTTCGGCGCCATTACATGCAAATTGGAACTTTTTAGGATTCTTTACATTGACTTTAGCCCTCGATTTGAGCAGTTACGCTTCGTTTCATGTTTCGAGACCTTGGATAGACCTGTATAATGTTTTTGGACTTGTTTGGATGGTTTGGAGGGGTCTCAGAAGCCTGGGGTGATTTTTGGGCCTGGGTCAAGATGAATTAAACAAGGAATTTTTGCCTATGTATGCAAAACTATAAACCTAATTACCACTATTAGGGAGGTTCCTATTTAATTACCTAATACAACTATATTTATCAATTGTATACAAAGCTCTGTTTTAAAAGGCATTTCTGGGGCGAGTCCCGGGGCGAGGCGTACCAAAAATGCCCCGGGGCGATGGTGGGGCGAAAGTCTCAAGATGCGTACGCCCCGCAATTTGGGGCGTACGCCCGGTCGTTCGGGGCGCGTATTTTTAGTAAGGAGTAAGCCCCAGAGACTTTTTCAAATTAAAAGAAAATTTGTTAAATTAATCCTTCATATAATACCCAAATTCTCAAAAGTCAGTTTGGTAATTACTCAAAAAGTTTAAAAAAGAACTCAAAAGTATTAAATTTAAAAGTAAAGACCCTTTTTAATTTTTTAAGCCCTAATTCATGGTTTTCCCAATTTTTTATCTTGTCCGCTAGTCTGCTAATATTTCCCAAAAGCAACGAATGTTTAATTTTTTTTACAAATACAAAGAGAACTATATTTTTCTTCATAGCAGCAAATTCAAAGTTCAAATTGCAAGTTAATCATCCTTTTTATTCCAGCATATAGAAAACTTTATTCTTTTAGACTCAAATTACTTGTGCTTGTAAGTAACGTATAATAGATTGTTTTGATTAGTTTTTGTGGGGATGGAGCATACATATATATAGTTTTCTTCAATTTTTATGCAATTTTACCTGTTTATAAATATTAACTGTCATTATATTATTTTATAAAATATTAAAAATTAAATACCTATGGGGCTTACGCCCTGCTGAGACATATGTAAAACGTCCCGACTTACGCCCACGCCTTTTAAAACACTGATACAAAGTTGAAAAGGAAGATCCTTAATTCTAGCACATTAAATGGGTACTAACCGTACACCTCCCCCCACCCACCCATACCTCTCATCCACCCCCACGTCTCCTAGCTAACCCCACATCTTTAATCATGTCAAATTATTTTCTTTCTCATTTTCAAAATTTCTCTCTCTCTAAGACAATTTATCAAATTCTCTCTCTAAAATCATCTCTTATTAAGTTACTGGGTACTGATTTCATATCTCTCGAACTAAACCTAGAATCCACATTGAAATATTGTTGATATGAACTTCATATATTCGATTATCAGGCCCCATTTTAGAGTAACAATGTCTAAGAAAGCTACATCAATGAGAAGTCCCCAGAAACATAACGACATTGATTTGGGTGATAGGCAAACCTAACTGGCAATGAAGGTTCATATGTTACACGAAAGTTGTACGATATTGTATGAAAATTGTATAATGTTGTATGAAGCATACCAGGCAAACTGTAACTGACCACACGTTTGAAGATGTATCAAAATTGTATGAAAATTGTATACGAAAAGTTGTATGATGTTGTATGAAAATTATATGAAAGTTGTATGATGTTGTATGGAGGATAATAGAAAACAGTAATTGGCAATGAACCCACGTTGGAAGATGTATCAAAATTGTATGAATGTTATGAAAATTGTATGATGAGTTGTATGATGTTATATGAAAGTTGCATGAAAGATGTTAGAAAATTGTAACTAGCAATGAACACACATGTATATGCTTCTATACTGTATCATAACTTCTTTTTTCCTGCTCGATTGGATTTGCCCATTGATTTTTAATTTATTTGAGTTTGTTAAGTAGTTAGTGTCACACATCGAGAAATAGATATCTATTATTATGTAATCACTGTATATAAATAGGCATTGTACCATACTTTAATTAATTAATAAGATTTTTCTCCCGTGCATTGTCATGTGGTGTTAGAGCAACCATGAGAAATTTATCGTTGTGCATAAATTCCAGCGACTCGGAAGAAGTTTTCCGGCGAAGATCCGACGTCCACGCGCCGGTGCGTGAGACTGTTCCCGGCCAGATTTTGGGAAAATTTCTTCAGAACAGTCTCTTCTCCTCGCAAATCTCAACCTACCCATCCAATTAAAATCAAATTCCGACCATTTTTATATTTTTTCGGTGTGAACAGTGAGTTTTTAGTGAGAAGGGTAATTCCCAGAAAAATTCTGCTTTTTCCGGCGCATGGCATTTGTCAGAAGCCTTTAACTCACAATTCGTTGAATCCAATCCAGATGGTTTCTTTACCGGATTACATGGAGTTTCTTCAGTACAAAACATGTAAACAGACATCTTAAGGGATAACTTTCATTGTTCAAACAGATAGTAGCGTGACTTGTGTCTCCCAATCTTCTAACCTCTGAGTCTTGGGTCATTGATTCAGGTGCATCTGATCATATTTCTAGTAACAAATCTCTTTTCATTACTATTTCATGTTCTCAATCTCTTCCAACAGTCACAATGGCCAATGGGTCTCAAACTATGGCAACTGGAATAGGTCAAGCAAATCCACTTCCTTCCTTACCTTTAGATTCAGTTCTTTATGTTCCCGGTAGTCCTTTTAATCTCATAGCCGTTAGTCGCTTAGGCAAATCACTTAAATGTTCTGTTTTATTTCTTGATGACCTTGTTTTTATACAGGAACGCAGTACAGGGCGGATCATTGGTAACAGACATGAATCAGATGGACTTTATTACCTTATCCTTGCAAAATTACATGGACTCATATCTTGTCTTCCTTCAACAATTTGTCCTGTTATCGATTCACCAGATTTATTACTTAAACGGTTGGGACATCTCAATTTGTCAAAACTTCAGAAAATGGTACCTGGTTTATCTCACTTGTCCACTCTAGAGTGTGAGTCATGTCAGCTCGGTAAGCATACCCGCTCCCATTTCCCTCGGCGTCTTGATAATCAAGCAGGGTCACCTTTTATATTAGTCCATTCAGATGTTTGGGGTCCTAATCGGGACAGTTCTACCTTGAGATTCTGCTACTTTGTCAGTTTCATTGATGATTATTCCGGGTGCACTTTGATATTTTTGATGAAAAATCGATCTGAGTTGTTTTCTATTTTCTAGACCTTCTGCGCTGAAATTCAAAATCAGTTTGGGGTTTCTATCCGCACATTTCGTAGTGATAATGCTCTAGAGTATTTGTCTTTCCCATTTCAGTAGTTTATGAACTCTCATGGGATTATTCATCAAACATCTTGTCCGTACACATCTCAACAAAATGGGGTAGCTGAAAGAAAGAATAGACATTTTATTGAAACTGCTCGTACCCTACTCATACAATCTCATGTTCCGTTGTGTTTTTGGGGGATGCAGTTCTTACATCTTGCTGTCTTATTAATCGTATGTCATGTTCAACTATCCAGAATCAAGTTTCATTCTCTGTCATGTTTTCTCACTTATCTTTGTTCTCTCTTCCACCCCGTGTCTTTGGAAGCACGTGTTTTGTTCATAACCTTACTCCAGAAAAAGATAAGTTAGCTCATCGTGCTCTTAAGTGCATATTTCTGGGGTACTCGAGAACGCAAAAGGGGTATCGATGCTTTTCTCCTGACCTCCAGCGGTACCTTATGTCCACTGATGTTACCTTCTTTGAAACCCAATCATACTTCACAAGTCCAGGTAATCACTTAGATATCTTTGAGGTGCTACCAGTTTTATCTTTTGGACATTCAGTTACTATCTCCCATTCATCTTCCTCTACAACTCCAACTTCACCACCTACAGCTCCAGTTGCAGCTCCACCACCTACATCTCCAGTTGTAACTCCACCACCTATAGTTCCAGTTCCACCACATATAGCTCCAGTTCCACCACCTAGTCCAATTCAACCTTCTGCAGCTCCAAGACTCTTGACTTATCATCGTCGCTCACATCTAACATCAGGCCCAGGTGATTCATGTCTTGCATCAGATTCTGCACCTACTGCGGACTTGTCTCCTCTTAGTCAACCAATTGCACTCCACAAAGGTGTACGATCCACACTTAATCCTAATCCCCATTATGTCGGTTTAAGTTATCATCGTCTGTCATCACCTCATTATGCTTTTATATCATCTTTGTCAACTGTTTTTATCCCTATGTCTACAGGTGAGGCACTATCTCATCCAAGATGGCGACATGCTATGATTGACGATATGTCCGTTTTACATGCGAGTGACACTTCGGAGCTTAAGTGACACTTGGGAGCTTGTTCCTCTTCCTTCAAGTAAGTCTACTGTTGGTTGTAGTTGGGTTTATGCAGTAAAAGTCGGCCCGGATGGCCAAGTTGATCGACGTAAGGCTCTTCTTGTTGCAAAAGGATATACTGAGATTTTTGGTCTTGATTATAGTGACATTTTCTCTCCCGTGGCTAAAGTAGCATATGCTCGTCTTTTTTTGTCCATGAATGTTGTACGTCATTGGCCTCTTTATCAGTTAGACATTAAGAATATTTTTCTTCACGGTGATCCTGAGGAAGAAGTTTATATAGAGCAAGCACCTGATTTTATTGCTCAATGGGAGTCTAGTAGTCTTGTATGCCGATTGCGTAGGTCACTATATGGTTTGAAACAGTCCCCTCGAGCTTGGTTTGGTAAGTTCAACATATTTATTCAGGAGTTTGGCATGACTCGTAGTGAAGCTGATCACTTTGTGTTTTATCGGCATTCTGCTCCTAATCTGTTTATTTATCTGGCGGTTTATGTTGATGATCTTGTTATTACTGGCAATGATCAGGATGGTATTACTAATCTGAAGCAGCATCTCTTTAAGCACTTCCAGACTAAGGATCTGGGCAGATTGAAGTATTTTCTAGGTATTGAGGTCGCTCAGTCTACCTTAGGTATTGTTATTTCACAACGGATGTATGCGTTAGACATTCTTGAAGAGACTGGAATGATGGGCTGCAGACCTGTTGACACTCATATGGATCTGAATGCTAAGCTTCTGCGAGATCCTACCAGATATAAGTGACTAGACCTGACATTTCTTTTCCGGTGAGTGTTGTAAGTCAGTTTATGGATTCTCCCTGTGATAGTCATAGGGATGCAGTTGTTCGCATTCTTCGATATATAAAGTCAGCTCCAGGCAAAGGGTTACTATTCGAGGATCGAGGCCCCGAGCAGATTGTTGGGTACACAGATGCTGATCGGGCAGGATCACCTTCTGATAAACATTCTACGTCTGGATATTGTGTTCTAGTTGGAGGTAATTTGGTCTCTTGGAAGAGCAAGAAACAGAATGTAGTTGCTCGATCTAGCGCCGAAGCCGAATATCGGGCCATGGCTATGGGAATATGTGAGCTCGTTTGGGTCAAGCAGTTGCTCAAGGAGTTGAAGTTAGGAGAAATCAACAAGATGGAACTGGTGTGTGATAATCAAGCTGCTCTTTATATTGCATCAAATCCGGTATTCCATGAGAGGACTAAACACATTGAGATCGACTGTCACTTTGTCAGAGAAAAGATACTCTCAGGAGATATTGTTACAAAGTTTGTAAAGTCGAATGATCAGCTAGCAGATATTTTCACTAAGTCTCTTACTGGTTCTCGTATTAGTTACATCTGTAACAAGCTCGGTACATATGATTTATATGCACGGGCTTGAGCGGGAGTGTTAAGTAGTTAGTCATGTATAGTGTCCCACATCGGAAAGTAGATACATATTATTATGTAATCACTATATATAAATAGGTGTTGTACCATACTTTAATTGATTAATAAGATTTTTCTCCGGTGCATTCTCACACAGTTGCAATATTTTGAAACTATATCAGGTTTTCTTTTCTATACTCGTATCAAATTAATTATTATTTCTAAATATATTTGCATATCAGTTTAAAGCCTCGAGATGAACTTCAATGGTTGTTAATGGCAGATTCTGTGCAAGAGAAACATGAATTGTTTTTAGAGTAGAAGCGTCTATATGAATTAAGAGATACGTTAGCAAACCAAAATCTCTCGTCTCTGCTTGAAACTTGTAATGCCCTAATTATGGTAGTATTTAAGGTAACCTTGAGGCCAGTAGCAGAGCTAGAATGTTTTATGCGGGGATCAATATAAAGAAGTAAATCTACGAAGAAGTCAAGGGGTATCAACATAGAATGTATATACATAAAAAGAAAATTTTTACTTAACAGGGTCAAAATTTAAACGATGTAACCAAATGATACTATTAGTGAAAATCTCCCACTTAAAATCCTATTTAATTTCAAATGTCAATGTTTAAGCATTTTAATAAAGTTTAACCATGTCTGTGTAGGCTTTGATTCACACACTAAGTAAGAATTAAATAAGGAGCTCCTACTTTACTTGATCCCCTGAACATATTAGCATGCAAGTCATTGTTCTTTGTCCTCATATCTTCTCTGTATAAGAGATGTGCTAAGCTTTCTTTTGCTTCTAAATGGAATAAATATAATTGATATGAGTTTGGACAAGTGTTATGTATAGATTACTACTCCCTCCGTTTCAAATTAGATGAGTTACTTTTTTTTTTAGTCTGTTTCAAAATAAATGACACATTTCTAAAATTGAAAATAATTCAACTTTAGATTCTTCATTTTACCCATTTTATCATTAATGATAAGTTTTTATAACCACACAAATGTCATAGTCCACAAAGCTTTTACCCCTTAAGCTTTTAAGACCACAAGTTTCAAAAGTCTTTTTTTTTCTTAAACTCCGTGCTGAGTCAAAGTACCTCATCTAAATTGAAATGGAGGGAATATTGATTATTGAAGGAGAAAAAATTGGAGTAATTTACTGTATGGGAATGTAAAGGCCAACAGTATGATCAAGTTGGAACATAAAAAGTTCAAAAGAAACACTGCAGAGCTTGGATTAAAAACTTGCTCCCGTTTGGCCATTAATTTTGGCTTCATTTTTTCAAAAAAAGAAAATTGAAAAACATTGTTTGTTTATGAAATATGATCATGTTTTGGAAAAAGAAATTTTAAGTTCCCAAAAACTGATTTTTGGATGAAATTTTCTTCCAATCACAAAACTTCAACTTTTCTTCAAATAAAATGCATGTCCAAACACAACTTCAATTTTCAAAAACTTTTTTTTTTAAGCTTCAATCAAATCTATGTCCATACGCTAGCTAAAGAAACTGTCTTAGTTAGAACCAAACCTGCAGGCAATCATTCAATCTATCCAACATGAATGGACATACTTCTATCATAGGCTCCTGCGTGAGATAACAAATCAATTGTCACTTTCTCTTTATCCAATTGGACCTTAAACATTTTGCGCACCCAGAACAAAAAAGGAAAAAAGAAACAACATAAGTACTGATGTTAATTAAGGACAACCTCATGCAAAGCTTCTATCAAAGACAATATTATATCGTCTGACAACTTTGTGAAATATGACTCACTTCCACCTTGCGCAATCCCTTTCTCAACAGCCAGTTTAGCAGAATACAACAGGTTATACATGGCTTGAACATGCAAAAATTAGAAAATTTGCATCAGCAAGTGGAGAACTTACTTGAAAACAAAGAAACCTTATGAAATCACGAGAATTCTCACCTTCAACAGCTGTTTTCCTGACATTGTGGGTATGGAATTTCAGAAGCGGTAAGACGATTGAAACAACCTGTTTCATGCCTTAAGCCATTGATATCCCTTGTTTTAATTTGACTTCACTCAACAATACATAAAAAAGGCAGCGCGGTGCACTAAACTCCCGCTATGCGCGGGGTCCGGGAAGAGTCGGATCACAAGGGTCTATTGTACGCAACCTTACACTGTATTTCTGCAAGATGCTGTTACCACGGCTCGAATCGGTGACCTCCTGGTCACATGGAAGAAACATTATGTGTTACGCCAAGGCTCCCAATACATGAGAAAATGAAAACGTGCAGGTGATCATTCATGCCAACCTGGGGAATCCATGGGTAGAAGTCTTCCTCTAATTTGTCAGCATAGCAGCAGAGGATTAAACAGATTGAAACAGGTTCAAGTTGAGCACATTGAATAATAAAAAAGGGCATGACTTCACTCGTGTAAGGAAGAAAATCCCGTCCCAAACAAGTGCAAATGTTACCACATGTCTGCAATGAAACTAAGAAAATAAGAAAAGGCCAATCTAAAAAGAAATTTGATCTTAAAATCGAGTAATTTAGACATACCCTTAGCAAGTTCAAAGAAATAGGTTCACCCCCCTTCGAGTATAATCCTTGTAATGATATAATCCCTTCCATAACCTTTAATGACAACAATAAAAAGGAAATAAATACGAAGTAAGCTCTATGTTGAGAAATGACCAAAGGTAAATAAGCTAACACCAGCACATGCCAAGACAATAAAAAGAATGCCAAGAGAGGTGGAAAAGTAACACTGTCATTATTTTGTTGCACATAATTGTTGAAAGAAGTTGAAACCCAAAAAAAAGTAATCTATATTATGGTTTGGCTATGATAAAGCCATGTGATAAAGCATAACAAACGAAATAAGAACAAAGCAATCCCAATCGATGGCATCAATATATGTGTTCAGTATCCCATGATCAGTAAGGAACTAAAAAAGATGTGTCAATCTGTAACGACCCGGCCGGTCGTTTTGACTATTGCAATTTTGTTTCCCCATTTACTGCTCGAATTGTGAATTACAGTTGTTATTTGGCTTGCCGGGATAATTGGTTTGGGTCCGGTGAAGTTTTGAAATGATTTGGAGCACTTAGTTCCAAGGTTTAGAATTTAAGTTGAAAAAGTTGACCGGATGTTGACTTATTTGTAACGACCCCGGAGAAATTTTGCTAAGGAAATTAAGGTTTGGTAGTGCCGAGGTAGATCAATTAGTACAAAGATTAGTTCGGACTTTTTGGGTTGAGCAATGCACCAATATGTAAAGAAAATTTTTGTCGGAAAAAAGGGTCATTTCTGCGACCGTAGTGGTCGCAAAATCACTCTGCGGACCGCATAATGGTCGCAAAGTGGATCAGGAGAGGGGCAAGATTTGAGAAAAATCTGCGGTGCACTATGCGACCGCAGACCTGTTTTGCGGTGCATTATGCGACCGCAGAACAAGTATGCGGGTCGCATAATGACCGCAGACCGGGTCAGTTACGCCCAGTTTTGGAGGCCAAATTATGCGGCCGATATGCCGACCGCATACCAGTTATGCGATTGCATAACTGCATCACAGCTTCCATTCTTTCTAATTTTTGACCCGACCCAACTTCGATTTATAGCCCTTGAGGCTCATTTTTGAGCCAAAATCTGACATTTTAGAGAGAGGTGAGAGCATTTTAGAGAGAGAAAGCAAAGACTTAGTCATTTATCCATCAATTCTTGTTCAAGTTTTGAAGATTTCACAAGGATCTTGCTAGGGCTTCAAAGAGGTAAGAATTTCTTTCCCTAATTCTTCAATTTCGAGTTTAGAGTAAATATGGGTGAATAATAGTATGATTCTTAGGTGTAAGAGTATTATGTATACATACCAATAAGGTTGTGGAAAGATTGTTAAGTTCAAATGGGTAAAGATTAGGTTAAAAATGATAGAAATCTTTATAGATTTTAATTAAAGATTTGAGGCTCGAGTTGATGTCGAAATTTGGTAAAATTTGTACGGTTGGACTCGTGGTTGGATGTGCGTTCATACTTTGTAACCTTTGTGAGGTTCCGAGGCGTGGGCCCCACGGGTAATTTTTGAGTTAATTTCGGATTTTATTGAAAAATTAGTATTTTCTTATGGAATTAATTACAATAATTGGTATTGACTGAATCGAATTAATTGTAGCTAGATACGAGGCTTTCGGAGACAAATTCTCGTGGCAAGGGCATAGCGGAATAAAGAATTACACGGTTTGAGGTAAGTAACAGTTCTAAATTTGGTCCTGAGGGTATGAAACCCAGGATTATGTGTTATGTGATTGGTTTTGAGGTGACGCACATGCTAGGTGACGGGCGTGTGGGCGTGCACCGTAGGAATTGTGACTTGGCCAAATTCCTTGGGACTGTATAGTTGAAAAATCTATTGATATCTGTACATCCTCTACATGTTAGAGAAAATTGAGCTGAGACTCGTATTAAAAATCATGCTTATGCATATATTGTTATTGTTGGTACCCACTGGGGTCATTTTTGTAGTTGAATAATATGTTCAAATTGTACTTTTTCACTCAGTCATGTTTATTCATTTTATATCATACCTCAGTCTCTCTTATTTATTATTAATGCGTCATATCACTATTTTTGGGCTGCTTATCCTGATTTATGAGAGCCCGAGAGACTGGAGAGGTTGATGACTGAGTGAGACCGAGGGCCTAATTGTGAGGATATTTATGGATTGGGATGCACGCCGCATCATGTTTATTGATTTATGCCATGATTGGCTTGATATAGCGCTTGGGCTGAAGGAGCCCCTCCGGAGTCTGTACACACCCTCAGTGAGCGCAGGTCCCTATTGAGTGCGAGTGCCGAGTGCCGAGTGATGAGTGACTGTGAGGTTGGAATGAATGGGAGGACTGAGTGACTGTTACTCTGAGAGGATGCATTGATTTCATTATTTGCTGCATTTCAGTTGTCATATATCATTATTTTTGGAAATTTCAGAAAAACATTATTGTCTGTTTCAGTTAAATTTGATATTAAATTACTATGAATTTCTAAATGTTGAACTTGAGAGCATGACTACCCTTTTATGTGGAAAAGTACTATATTTGGACTTAGTTGTGAAGCTCGTCACTACCTTCAGTTCTTATTTATTATTATTAGTTACTATGTTGGTTGTACTCATACTACACCCTGCACTTCGTGTGCAGATCCAGGTGATCCCGGATACAGTAGGTGTTGATTCTTTTGTACAGTCGATTTTTCGGAGATACAGAGGTAGCTGCCATGTTTCGCAGACCTTGTCTCTCCTTCCCTATCCTTTTGTTATTATATTTGGTCTCAGATTATTATTAGACTTGTAATGTATAAATGCTCATGTACTCAGTGACACCAGGTTTTGGGAGTGTTGTATTGGAATTTGCTAGATTTTTTGTATTGTATTAAACATTATGTTTTCAAACTTAAAGGAAATCGTGGGTTATTGATGTTGTCGGCTTGCCTAGTACTGAGATAGGCGCCATCACAACATGTTAGGATTTTGGGTCGTGACACAATCCTATAAGCATGGCATCAATACGTGTGTTCAGTACTCGGCAAAGTTGGTAGAAGACCTGCTCTGCGTCTTCTCTAAATTTCTCCTTGCCACCAGCAGACCCAACAAAGCTTATGCACTGCAACGCTAGGCCATGAAGTCTGTGATTAGACTTAAGATCTGCATTTCTCAGGACAGCTTTCAAGTGTGGCATAACAGTGTCATAGTAGGTCCAGAAGTGCCCCTGTTGACGTTTAATATATTAGCCTTCATGATTGATAATATAAGAAGAAATAGAACGGAGTCGAGAATAAATGCGCCAGTTAATACCTTAACAGATAGAGAAAGACGAGACAACGCCCTCAATGCTGCTTCTTGGACCATTAGTTTGCTATTCTGCATTTCAAGCAATAAAAGGACATGGAAAATTACATCATTAGTCCCCTTGCAGTTGTCAGCAGTGACATATCTTTATAATTCGATGACCTCTATATTGACACACCTGTATAAGTACAAGCAGTTTGTTAACTAATTCATCCAGGTAAGGTTTCAAAGTTTCTGGCTTGTTGCACTCACAGAACTTCCAGAGAGCTAACGCGGCAGATGCCTATAAAAATGCCAAAAATGTAAAAGGACCAAATTACTTGGCATCAGCAACTGAACGGATTCACATCTACCACATCTTTAGGCTTATGTATTTTTTCCGAACCTCCACTGACATTTAGTAGTAATTATTACTTCCTCTATAATCTCATATAGTAGAATCATTCAATGTTCTTGTAAGTCAGCAAGAGTGCTCTTATTGCAACCCAAATAAAGTCATAACATAAAATTTCCAGAAACACACTGCCGAAGCCAATAAATTAGAAAGAGTTAATAACATCAATTGTAAGAAATTCTAGAAGAGATATTACACAATATAATCCTTAATTTGCCTCGTGTTTGAGAATGAAAAAGTGATTGTCAAGGACCAATTGGGAACGAGCCTTACAGCAAAGCAAATGAAGTCATATATAGCCAAGAGACTTCTTAGATTATCTCAAAGATTATCAAGAAATCAAGCAGAATGAAATAAGATGGGTGGTCTGATAAAGAGCCAACTCCGAGAACTGTGGAATATTTACTCTTAAACGCAACATTGTTAGGAATCAATATTCTCTTTGTGGATAAAATTACAATTTAAAAAATTAAAGGGGGTATCAGACTTAGGCAAGGCTAAAGAAACTTTATGGTATATGAGACCCCTTGTTGAGGGGTGCAGTAAGAATAAAAACTTTTGTTGGTTGTTTCATGTATCAATGATCGAAAATCTAATCCTTTTTTTAGCTTGCAATTGTTTATTAGGAAACTTGCAGAATCCATGAACAGCACATACTATCACATAGGACAAACCTGCACTCTTGGGTGAGAATAATCCAAAGTTGCAGCTAATGCAGGAACTGCTTGGTTATGGTATTGTTCTCGATAATCTGGACAGTAGACAGTCGACAAGTTCTGAATTGCCTCGCAAGCAGCCAGTATGACTCGAGGATGAGGATCTTGGAAACAACTTAGAGCCATATTCACTGGTTGCTTCAGATTCTTAAACATCACCTGTAATACCAAAAAGAAGCCATGTTTACGGAGTAATTGCCTAAGGATTAAAAAATCAAAGATAACTTTAAACACGTAATAAACATAGTGTAAAGCATTATGGTACAGAATAGGGGCAAATTATCTTAGATATTTAAGCAAATTGCCAGCAAAAGGCACCTCTTAAATGCTAGGAATTGAAATAATGTTATATCTATTATAATCAAACCAACTACTAATATATTTAGACAGGTATTGTACGTACCAGCTTTGAGCAACCTTTAGCAATGCAAGCAAGTGCATTGAGAGCTGCATGGTGCTTCTCCCACTGTGGGGCAACCAAGTAAGCAGACAGCTGCTCTTTAGCAGTATGAGCAATACACTTACCTCCTAATGCAACAGAAAACCTGCCTAAACAGTCCACACCAACTTTGAAATTACTTGTTGCCCCTGTATTATCAGAGCCGGTCTCGGCACTATGCCAAGCGGGGTCATCCTCAATATCTAGTACTCCCTCCGTTTCAATTTATGTGAAACCGTTTGACTCGGTTAAGCACACTCTTGACAGGTATCAAGTTTGTGGGAAGGGTTAAGATAGTCAACAAACTTAAGAGCAAGGGACTCTGGATCCTTGTGTTTCATCAAGTAGAACATTGACTCAGCCTCCGAACATTGATCGGAAATGAAGGTTTCAAACGGAACCCTAGAACCAGGCCTCAGAATCGCCTTCATCTGGGCATTTTGAAACTGAGTCAAATAGGTATCCATTACTGTATTGATTGAGAAATCTAGAGGGAGACTACTCTAAATGATGATTGGAAAAAATGAAGGCAGGCTAATGTTTCAATTGGTACCAAGTCAGCGCCTCGTCGAACTGAGCATTGCACCATTTTTGAAGGAGTTCCTGAAAATTCGGTATCTAGACTCTCACATACAGTATGAATATTCAAATCATTACTATTATATTATAGACCTTGAAGCCATCAAGTTACATTATGATATTCTTTTTTATGCTCTGACTTACTAATATTCAATATTCAGGATGAGCGACAATGTTTCATTCAGATTTTAAATCTCTTAAAAAAAATTCTTAAATTAATATAAATTTAGTTTTGTTAAAAAATACTCTTAATGTTGCCTAGCTTCATCATTCACGCCTTGAGATTTGAGGAGAAGTATTGTGTATGATTCTCTTATAACTTTACTAAAATATACCTAATTGTTGCCTAGCTTCATCATTCAATGAATGTGTGAATAATTAAGTAGTCTAAACAATTTATATTCATGTTCGACTTACCAATTTACCAACAAACAAAACAACATATTGGAGGCGCAGTAAACTTTCTAATCTTATCTTTGCAAATTAGAAACGAAATCATTTATATGACAAGCTTTAATGTAATGATATGTACCATGGACTTCAATAGTATATTGTGATATTGACCTTTGAGCCATCAAGTTGTATTATTGTATATTTTTTGTTAGCTGTGATTTTATATATTTAATATTCATGGGAGACAATGTCTCGTGATCACATTTCTATTCTCTTAAAAGTCTTCTAAGACTATCACAAAAAAAGTTTTTCTTAGGGAAGTAAGTCAATGGCACATTTCTCAGAACTCCATAGTAGTTTCCTTCTCTCTCTCTTTTCAAAATATACTATACAGTAATGGATAGCGAGTTGATTCAGTTCCAGATGGAGGCGATTCTGGGGCCTGATTCACAGCCATTTCAAACCTTTATTTCCAATCACTGGCCCAGCTCCGAGGAGAAACGACCCAAGGCTGAGTGGATGTTCAACATGATGAAGCAAAAGGATCCAGAGTCCATTGCTCTTAAGCTTGTTGACTATCTTGGCCCTTCCCACGACATTTATTACCGTGAAAGGTGTGCTGGACTCCTTCACAATCTAAGTGTCTCCGCTCAAGCCATCATCAAATCTATGATCGTTGATCGTATCTCCCTTGAAGAACCAGGATTCATCATCCAAGAGCTACTTATAACCGTTTGGACGCTGATTGATTCAGTTCCCGCAGATAAAACCTGGCCTGAATTATTGCCACCCCTGTACAGTCACTAATTCCAGTTTAGACCCGTACTTAAAAGGGGCAGCTTGCATAATATTTGCGATTCTATCTAAGGACATAGGCGAAACAACAGTACTTTGCGTAAAAGATTTGCACAAGCTATTCCTTAATACACTGAATGATGATACCCTCCACCTCTAAGTGAGGATCACTGCCGCAAGAGCTGTGATCACCTTCATTCAGAGCTTACCGAGTTCAAATGAAAAAGAGCGGTTTCAAGAACTATTGCCAGTTATGATGAGGGCTTTGACTGACACATTGAACAACAAGAGGAGGGAGGATGCAGCAGAGCAGGTGCTGCTATTTCATATAAAGTTGGCGAAGAATGAACCTAGGTTCTTGAGGAGGCAACTAGTGGATGTGGTGGGTACCATGTTTGACATAGCAGAGGATAAGAGTTTGGAAGAAAGGACAAGGCACTTGGCAATTGAGTTCGTATTAGCTTTGGTTGAGGCTAGGGAGAAGGCCCCTGGTATGATGAAGAAGCTGCCTCTGTTTACTACCACTTGTTTTGCAGTGTTGTTGAATTTGTTACTGGATATTAAGGACAAACCTAGCTGGCATAGTTTGGAGATCTGGTATGACCAGGCAGGGGTTACTGATAACTACATTTACGGTCGCGAGTGTTTAGGCCGGTTTTCTAAAGCATTAGGTGGCAAGACTATAGCTCCTATTGAACTAGAGCAGTTGGATGCTTACTTGGTAGTCCCTGAGTGGGAGAAACGGCACGCAGCTCTCATTGCACTTTCTCAGATAGCCGAAGGAAGCTCAAAGGTACAAATCTGATGTCTCATTCATGATTATGTTGCGATGATTTTGTAGCATTTAAGAGGTGTTTTTTCGCTAGCAAACTGCTGGGATAGATAAGATTGTTTGCCACTAGCCCCTATTAGTTCTAATTTAATTTTCTTCATCTATTATCTTGAGCCCATGGTTTCTTTGTTTGTAGGTGATGATGAAGTATTTGGAGTAAATAGTGTATATGGTTCTGCATGCTTTCCAAGATCCTCATCCTCGAGTCAGATAGGCCGCTATTAATGCAGTTGCGCAGTTCTCAATCGACTTCTGTCCACATTTACAAGTACAATACCATAACTTAGTATTGCCTGCATTAGCTGCAGCTATGGATGATTTTCAACATCCTCGAGTGCAGGTCTGACCTATGGCGATATGAACCCTTTATGCTGCACCTTAACAATGGGGTTACATAGCCCATAAAGTTGATGATCTATAAATTTGTATAGGTTTAATCTGTTTAAGCTTAAAAATTTTGTTGTTGCTATCCTTAGAGAGAAAAATTAATTAACTTTACATATTCTAGTATGTTTTATTGACAAGAGTGTGTGGCCTTACTTTTGGAGCCTTTGTGCAGAAAAAAAGGGCAGTCCGGTGCACTAAGCTCCTGCCACTATGCGCGGGGTCCGGGGAAGGGGCGGACCACATGGGTGTATTATATGCAGCCTTAATTGCACACTGCTTCAAATTTAAGTTTATGACTATATTTTGGTGTACATAAAGTCTCACCTTAAATGACTGTAAATATGACACTAGAGAGAAAATATTACTACACAGAGATATGTTAGGGGAGGTACCTTTAATAGAGTTTGACGAATTCATAGCGTAAAGATTTTGTCAGATGTGTCATTACTGACTTCATTTAGTTCATGATACTTTCTATGGCATTTTCATAGGCACATGCAGGTTTAGCTGTCTCGGATTTTTGTAAATCTAACAAGCCAGAAACTTTGGTACCCTACTTAGATAGAATATTCAACAAACAGCTTGTACTTCTACAGGTATGCAAATATAGAGGCCACCTTGTTACAAAAGGCAGATTACTGCTAACAAGTTTAAGAGATTGATGGTGTATTTTCCTACTCATTACTGTTGTTTGGAATGCGGAACGACAATGAAATGGTTCAAAGAGCAGCATTAAAGGCATTGTCGGGTATTGCTAATTTATCTAAGGTCTACTTGCATACATTTTTGACTCAGTTCTATATCTGCTTATGTTATGGATATTGATGGCTAAAATATCATATATACTTCAACAGGAGCAATTCCAAACGTACTATGATTTTGTAATGCCATATTTGAAAACTATCTGGGCAAATGCAAATGATAAATCTAATCACAAGCTTCAAGTCAGAGCCTTCGAGTGCATAAGCCTGGTTGCAATGGCTGTAGGCAAAGAGAAATTCAGAGATGACTTGGAGCAGGTCTTCTCCCAACTATGCCTAATACATCTTTTCGCATGTGCGTGTGATGCGCAAGATATATATTCATGTTATTGGAAAAACTTATATACACCCGGTGTTTATACCATACAACCATAATTTATCAATGGTTAATGATAACTTGAGGTGAAAATGAAGTGATAAAGTTGTCAATGGCACATGTCATGTATTCATTGATTTGGTGTAAACATCATCACGAGCGAGTATTTTTCTGCAGTGCCATTGCAGACGGATTACCATTTATCTTCAGCACTTGGGAGCAACGACTAATGACTCATATATCTTCTCCTCCTAGTTCCTCTTTTGTCCTACATTCTGCCTCTCTTTTGGCACTCTCGTTCTTCTCTTGGTGTCATGATTATGTGATCTTACCCATTCATTCATTTCTCAACATCAACTTTTTAAATCTTGCTTTTGGTGTCATTAAAGGTTACGGAAGTGCTGAAGTCATTTCAAAAATCACAAGTGAGAGAGTCTGATACTATTGTTTACATTCTACAGGTATGTGTTAATCCTTTGATTTTATGAGCTTAGAACTTCTTTTTATATTGGCCTCTCAGCATTTCTTAATTTCATCGCAGGCATGCAACCGAATTTGCCAGTGCATAGGGAAGGATTTTCTTCCTTACATGAGTACAGTCATGCCGTCTTTGGTTGAATGTGCTCAATTTGAGCCCAATAAGACTATATCGACTGATAAATTATATGATAGGTAAGCTTTTATCATTGAGGTTTGGCTTTGTCTTTATTTTTTAAATTCATTTGGATTTTTGCGAACAGCCTCTTAACTTATGAATAGCTGACAGAGAATCCAAAGGCCTTCTAGCCTTTGCCTATTGTTAAAAAGATGTTAGACTGATTGATGTCACATTTTGTTATATATTGATCCCTCATATCTGTCTTTAAATTTATAGCTCAAAATGGCTAACATGTCCTCTAACTCTGGCTGAATATTATCGACCTATATTGCTTTGATATCTACCAGACGTGGTGTCAATTAGTTTGCAACATCCCGTTGTCAAAATTTTCTCCAGATGTATAATCAACACACTTTTAGGAGCACAGTTTCTTTAGTTACTCTCCCAGTTAAATATAATTTCTCCGGAATCCATAGGATTTCTGGTTATTTCTTTTGCTCCACTGATCAGTACTAAGACAGCTAAGGAGATGTGGTTATTGGGGCTACCTAGGATCAACTTGAGTTTCACATTTTGCAGTATACACAAAGCCAAGTTTGGGAATGAAATGATATGCATCAAAAGAAGTGACGCCTCTGGTCTCCTTGGTAGATATGCTCATAATTTGAAGGAAGAATTCTACCCATGGATTTCCCAGGTAAGCAAGAATAATCACTTGCACGTTTACTTTTTCTCGTGTGTTGTTAAGTGGATTTACAACAGGTGATACTTATGGATTAAATCATGAAACAGGCTGCTTCAGTTTTAGTTCCACTTCTTAAATTCTATATAGACGATGATGTCAGGAACTATGCTAATTATGGTAAAACAAATTCATGATTTCATATGATTTTCTTCATTTTTATTTTAACTACTCCAACTTCTTATGAGATGTTATAATTTGTGGTGGTTAAGCAATGTCATTCCTGTTGCCTTCTGCTAAACTGGCGGTAGAGAAAGGGATCGCTCAAGGTGGAAACCAGTCATACTTCAAGCAGTTGTCTGGCGATATAATACTGGCTTTGCCGCTTTGGGGGACGATTTATATTCGGTTGCCTTCAACATATGCTTCTGGTTTTTTTTATCTTTGGGGAAAAGGATTGAGCTCCATTTGTCTGAATAATGAGAAAGTGACACTTTGATTGCTATCTCATGCAGGAGCCTGAGGCAAAAATATGTGCAAATATATTATGGGGATTGAATGAATGCCTATTGGTACGCCATGTTAAGATGGTTTTCTTTACTTTGATCCGAGTATGCAGTTTTTTTCCTATGATGGTGGTGTGGTGCTTTTGAGTTTCTTATGTCCATTTTGATGAGCGAGACACTTTTCCAAGCTCGTCCCCCAAATCCGACAAAGGGCAGTCCGGTGAACAAAGCATCCCGCATTCACGTAGGGTGAGGAAGATCCGCACCTCAAAGGATGTGATGTAGACAGTCTACCTTAATGCAAACATTAGGGACTGCTTTCACAGCTCGAACCCGGGACCTTTAGCTCATACAGAGACAATTTTACCGTTGCTTTAAGGCTCCCATAATTACGAAATTTCCCTTGACATGAATAGGCAAGACAGAAAACAGATTATTAACTATGTAGTAGATTGACTCCTTAATGAAACTTATTTCAGTAAATCACTGCTAAGCCAACTAATGAAATGCTTCATGATTATTGACAAAGCAAGAAGCAGCACTAGTTGTAGAAATCAAGTGAGTTTGAACTGCAATTTTCACTTCTTTCAGATTTGTGGACCACTTCTCAATGAAGATCAGGTTCATAGCATCATCGATGAGATAAAATACGTTCTTATGGAAAGTTCGCGCAGAAATGGAGAACTCACAAAGAGAGCAAAATTAGAAGACTTTGATGCTGAGGAGGCTGAATTGCTGACGGCAGTAAGAGAGCTAGAAGATGAAGTTTGCGGAAATGTATGTTTTATAAGAGAATGAAGTTCAGATATAACTCATAACACCATATTATCTTTAAACAATCCATTCACTTTAATTTATTCTCAACTCACTTATACTTGTTTTATCATGTTGGTAACATATTAATTACATTGATCCAAACATTTAAGGCTGCTTTCTTGCCTTTTCTTGATGAGCTTTCATCATATCTATTGGCTATGATGGTAAGTGTCACCTCACTATAACCAATATCATTCTAAACGCCAGGTTGTTTTTCATTTATATTTCTCATTGTACGTTTTCCCCTGCTTGAAGGGAAAGGATAAAACAATTTTCGGAGAGAAGTATATGCTTTCATGTTTTTGACATACTTGTGGTGTATTGCGGCGAAGCAGCTCTAAAGCAGGTCTACCTCTATGTTTTTCTTAAATAAGATCATAATTCTGATGAATGGGAGCCTTAAAGTTGCTGCCATGTGACCAGGAGGAAGCCGTGAAAACAGCTTCTTGCAGAAACACAGGGCAAAACTGCATACAATAGAACCTTGTGGTTCGGCCCTTCCATGAACCCGTACATAACGGGAGCTTAGTACACCGGGTTGCCTAATAGTCACTTTCTTTCCAAACTAGGTACTATAATATATAACTTCCTTTTCTTTTGGACTCAAGCGGCGACGAAAAGCCAATTGTTAGACAGTTTTGTGTATCTTGATCGTCGGGTCAGTTTTCAGTCATGTTACATTTTCCTTTCGATTCATCCAAACACCATTAACGTCATGTTCAGAATGCGCTTTATGGACTTGGGTTGTGTGCGGAACATGGTGGTTTTGTTTTCAAAACTTTTGTTGAAGGTATGATACTGTTGAATCTGATATTGAGATCATTCTCATCAGGGGGAAACGGACGAAGAGTGATATATTTTGTTGGTTTTTTAAAAGATGGGACAGCAAAATATTAAAATTGTTGATTGAAAAAGTCTCTCAGTAATTTTATTAAGCATAACAAGGCTTTAAATAGCCAATTAGGAACAAAAAATCTATATAATTTAAAATTCAAAAAACATATAATATCTCAACTAACATAAACAATCTAATAGAAATTTAAAATTGAAATTCATCCTAAAACTAAGCAACTTATTCTACTAAAAATGTTACAGTAGTGACTCAATGCAACAAAATTTCAACGCTCCTCCTTTGCTTCAGTTGCTGCAATTTAAAAAGTTGCTCCTCCTCAATTCTTGCTTCTGTTGTTTGTCCTTGAGGATTGTTTTGAGCATCGCTGAAATCGCGCACTTTTGTAGTGCAACTCTTTTTCTTCTTTTCTTCTTTCTTTTTCGTCTTACGGTTTTGTGCATAAAAAATACCTTTAATGACCTTGTCTTATCTGAAATCTCTTTTGAAAGTATTTGATTCTAGACAATGATAGGACCCGTAAGGATTGTTCTTCCATTACAACATTCAATAAATCATAGGTTTTAAGATATGATTTTATTTTCACTGAGCAAATCCGATAGTTTTCGCCAGTGAAAGTTTGTGGCGCATTCAAAGAGAGATTGTTGCTTACCATGTTTGAAAATGGGTTTAAAAATTGATATTGGTTAAAAATAATTTGAAAATTATTCTTTGGAAGAACTCACAGATCCCGTAAGACCAATAAAGCTCTTGATACCGCTGTTGGTATTTTAAAATATGGGACAACAAAATACTAAAAGTGTTGATTGAAAAAGTCTCTCAATAATTTTATTAAGCATAACAAGGCTTTAAATAGCCGATTAGGAACAAAAAATCTACATAATTTAAAATTCAAAAAACCTAAAATATCTCAACTAACTTAAACAATCTAATAGAAATTTAAAATTGAAATTCATCCTAAAACTAAGCAACTTATTATGCTAAAACAGTTACTGCAGTAACTTGAAAGCAACAAAATTTCTAACATATTTTCATATTTACTATATACTAAATCTCATGGTGTGATTCAGAGGCTCTTTCAAGGATAAATGTAGCGATAACACATCTACACGATCGTGAACCTGAGAACTTAAGTGCATATTATAATGCAGCTTTTGCACTTGGTAAGATCTGTCAGTTTCATCAGGAAAGTATCGACTCAGCACAGGTACGTCTTTCTGGGAATCCATGATGTTTTCTTCTTCATGCATTATATATATCTTTAGTTTGTATAAACTATAGTTATTCTAAATTATCAGGTTTACATTTTGGGCACTTCACTACTAACTTCAATTCATGCATCGGTAGTTTTTAACTCGCGATGTTGGTTGCTGGTTGCTCGTCAACCGAAGACGGTAGGGACTCGATACTCAGCATCACAGCACCGGGTGTAGTGATTGGGATCCGTAAACGGGAGTTGGCATTTTTCACCATTTCAAACTCCCCCCAGAGCGCCGAAGCATCGTCCTTGGTTGGTGTAAGTAACTCAACCGATTGAGCAATCTGTCATGCTGATGTAGGTTGTCGTCTTCTGTGTAGAGAAATGACTTCCTCGCTGGCTTCTTCATCATCGTCAATCATCACGGTATCTATGATCGGCCCGGGCAGGGGGCTCGTTATCACAACTTCCGGAGACGACTCGGGGGCAGCGTTCTTCGCCCTCTTATTCTTTCCCCCGGTCACGGAGGAATGCCTTCTTTGTGGTTACTTGTTCTCCAGCCGGGGACTCCGAGAAGAAGCACTCGCACCAGAAGAAGGCCCGGAGACGCCTATCTGTGTAAAAGCCTTCTGCAGCAGCCTCGCCGCATTAGCAGGATCAGCCAAAACATCCTCCTCGGGGACGACAACCGAGCCCTAAGATAGACCTGAATTCAGCAAAGAGAAAGGATTAATCAATTTCCTCACACAAAAAGCAAAGATAATATGAGTCTATCTTACCATGATATTTGGCCTTCCACCCGTATTTAAGGGTAAATTCCTTCCACGTGTGGGTTTCGGGCGTAGTGACGTCTAAGAATTTCTGAACCCACTGGTCCAAGCCTTCAACTCTAGGTGGTACCCATCGAGTTGCTGAAACAAGCAAAAGAGGGAGGGTCAATAATGATATGAGATGATCTCTAATGAAAGAAAGTTTTACATCCCGCATTTTCGTACGATAAAGTTTCGTCGTAAGTTAATCGACGCAAGTTCGGGAATGAAATTATTTCGTGATTATAAGCATTATGCTATTTTAAACAAGTGATGAAAAAAAAAGGTGAGAGGGTAAGCAAACCGAAGAAAATGAATTTCGTCGAAGTTTGACATTTTGGGATAAAATATGGCCCGAGCTACAATACCCGGTATTTATGGACTAGTACCATACAAAGTAACACATGGCCATGATAGTGAGATGTATAAGGTATTCTAAAAATGAGCAATATTTTAAGTAATTTAGGATAATTCTTAAGTATGTGGGTAATTGGTTAATTATTGATTAGTGAGAGATTAACAAGTTAATCAGAAGATTAGTGGATAATTAAAAATCTTTGGATAAGATTAAATAATCTCACGTGGCAGCAAGACATGTAAATCAAAGTGACTCTTACATTCATTAAATAGGTGGCATGAATCAAAAACGTGTCTTTGAGAAAGAAATAGCTGGCGGCAGTGTTTAGAGGATGAAACATAGGAGTCATTTTAATTCTTTCTATTCACTTAGATTTAAGGGATCTCTTCAGCAAGCAACGTCAATTAAGAGTGAGTTGCTTACAAATTTTTATTTCAAAATTCATTTTTCATTAAGAGTGATTTGAAGTAACATTTTTCATTTCATCCTACAAACTTTGCAAACGTGATTTGCTTCAACATTCATATGAAATGGATTAATACTTAGTAACGCGAGATTTTGCGATTCTAAGGGAGTACGGCGCAACTTTTTTCAAAAATATCATACGGATTTTTTTCTACTCCAGGTATGTTAAGGCTAAGCTCTTCCTTCATTTTGGCATGATCTCGTAACCACATGAGTTTGATAACGAGGCATAAAGAGAAATTCATATTCCTGAATTTACGTATATTTCCTAGTCTCATAAGTTATAGTATTCTCCCTTATCGGGACTTTATGTTTAATTGAGTATTTTCTTCTTCTAGTCAAGAGAATAGAGAATCTATATATACAGTATTACCGTATTTTTATTACCATCGAGCTATAAGCGATGGGCAGGCCCCTATTGGGCAACCTTTGATCAGATGGTAAGTTATATACCGAGCCTACTGTGGCCGAGCGCCTATGAGCGAGCCCAGTTGGCCGAGATACAGAGCCTAGTATGGTCGAGCGCCTATGAGCGAGCCTACTATGGAAGATCAGTTATATATATACCGAGCCTTATAAGGCCGGACAACTATTTTACTTATTATATTGAGAGAGTTGAGTCAGTATCAGCATGTAAGCATATCTTCAGATTATCATTGACTTCCAGTTGCTTTCAGTTATTATATTATCAGTTCAGTTTCAGCTTTCAGTATAGTGTCTTACATACTCGGTACATTATTTTGTACTGACGTCCCTTTTCTGGGGGCGCTGCATTTCATGCGTGCAGGTTCAGACAGACAGACAGACGGGTAGACCTCCTTATTAGGTGTTGCCCAAGTTCAGCTTGATCGGTAAGCTCCATACCCTTCGGAGTTGCCGGGTCTAGAGCTTTACGTACATCTTTGTGTATATATATATATATATATATATATATATATATATATTATGAGTATGTCAGAGCCTTGTTCCGATCACAATATATCCATCAGTAGATGCTTGTAGACATATCCTGTCAGTTAATGCAGTATGTTGAGCTTGTAGGCCTTTTATGTACCTTTTGTTGGATTGTCAGCTGTAGTAGTTATGACGGCCTTGTCGACCCAACTTTTTATTGATATTTAGTCAATATTTGCAATTGTCTTATAATGTGGCCCATGGCCAAAGTATGACATTATATGTTCAGAGTCCCTTAGTTGCAAGTTGGTACGCGAGGATAGGTGAGGTACCGAGTACCGGTCTCGCCCCCAGGTTCTGGGCGTGACAGAAAGATTAAACAAGGAACTTACGAGTGCGTTTCCATGATTCTGGAAAGTATGAAGCTGTTTTCGGAATGATATCATTAGTGGAAACTACAACGAACCATTCCATCCATCCACGGTCGTTGTCATCAATCATGCTAGATAGTAGAGCATGGTGGCTACGTTTGCTGATATTTACCATTCCCCCACAGAAGATTTTGGGGGGACTAGAAGTTCATCATATGAGCTAGGGATAGCTCCTCTCCTGTTTCTTGGCACAAGCGCTGAAGACAAGCAATCGTCCTCCACACGAAAGGACTTACTTGCGCCAAACACACTTGGTAGCGGAGGTAGAACTCCAGAATGATGGAGTCAAGCTCTCTACTCAAAGAAAACGCCCCCAAAGTAAAGGGATACGTATAGAGATACGTAAAACCCTTCTTGGTTAAGGTTACCCGCTCTGCTAAATCAGGAGCGATAATGTCTAAGTCCTGGCAACGACAATCTTCCTTCACAACAAGAATACTCGAAAGACAGATGTAAGAAGGGTATCTGCCAACGGCCCATGTACGAGGGTTAGCAGAAGGAAAATTCTCTTCAAAATCTTTGGCGGTAATCAGGTTCTTTGGGACGATGGTACTCATCGTAGGGGGAGCAGCATCATCAGTTTTGCCTTTGTTCTTTGAAGAACTAGGTTTTCTTGAAGAAGAGGCCATTTTTTATCATAGAAAGGGTTTTTCTCTCAAAGAAGAAAGCCAAAGAAAGGTTAAAGTCGAAGGATGAGTTGAGTATAGAAAGCCTTAGAAAGTTTAGAATATTATGAAGTGTAAATAAGAGAAGTTGATGCATATAAGTGAAGGTATAGGCAGCTGAACTCGTGGCCATAATTACTTCGATAACCGGCAAAAGTTATGCTAAATTGTAGAATGACGTATGTTTGGGGCATTAAATACGGAGAGACGTGCATCTAATCAATAGTCCGAAATTTTTCAGAGGGGGTCAGTAAAATTTTCGCCAAAAAGAATGTTTCTACCAACTTCCCGGTGACACAAAGTTATGCCATCGGAAAGTAGGGGGACTATCTGTATAGGGTAAAAATATGTTATATTAAATGATCGCCTTAGGAAGTGACACGTGGAGCTGAAGATAGAGGATAGCTTAAACCGAAGGCAACAGTCTCGTCTATCACCGGAGAGAATGATACTCATAAAGATAAAATAAATGCCTGTCACCCTATAACATTTAATGAAGAATATTCTGCAGCATTAAGTACACTGCCTATTACAAAGAATATGGCATGCATGCCCGCCGTTACACAGTCTTCAATGGCCCTCTTAATTAACATTAAAGAAGGACTTGATCCTAGGACCTTATTCCCTAGATGCAGCTATAAATAGTAAGCTCTATTATCATTGTAAGAGACATGAATTTTCTGGCAAATATATGCTACACTCTATTTAAATCTTAATATAATCTTATCTTCTTGTTTTTTGATTTCATTGATGTCGTTCCCGGAAGACCTGCTCCCGGAATTATTATTTCTGCTATTTCGTCTCCATCTCAAGGCTAAGTATTGTGTATTTATATAATCCATCTATTATTTTAGGATCAAATTAATTCACTTGTCTAGAAACCACGTATAAATTTAACTATACCGTTTTACAGGCAAACACTAATTAAATTTGATAATGTAATTTATAACTACCACTGCCACAAGAGGATTCCGGACATGAAGCTTATGGTTTTGAGATTCTAGTCATTTTAAATTATTGGATTCTACTCTATAATAATTTGTATATATTCAATAGATTTCTTAAGACAAATACAGAAATTGACCGGGGCAAGAAAGTAAATTCATTCTATATTAGTGATGGTCCGATATGCATGTGCCACTAAGTGAATGGGACGTGTTCTTCGATTGCATTAGTTAAAGTAACACAAGAGATTAAAGATCTCTTTAAAATTATTTTCTTTTATTCAATTTGCAACTGATCATAAAAGATCATTTTTCCTTAATAAAATTATGGTGGCTTCACAGATAGTAATTCTTGACAGAAATTCAAATGATGTCTTTGATGAATAGCTAGCTGAAATTGAACTTTTTTGTTTAACTTAGTATACCCTGCTTGAAGTTCACAAACTAGCTAGTTAATTAATGTTTGAACTTTTTAATCGATATATTAACTTAGTATTCTCTTTGAAGTCATAGATGAACTAACTGAATCTGCACTATCTTTTATGGTTACTTCAACTAATATTTTTGGGTTCATTACTCAAATAGTTACTTAACTATTCGAAATTACCTTGTATAATTATATTTCTTTTGTTTGTATCACAAACGTCACTTAACTATGCTTATAGTATTCAAAAGATCATTCAACCATACTTGCACAAACTTTCCGGTGGTTAACTACCTATTTTACCCTATAAATTACTAATATTTTTAATTTTTAATTTTTAATTTTTTAATATTATAATATTTTTCTCCTTTTTAATCTATATTATGACCTACGTATAGAAAAAATAATCTTATTTATGAGTAAAAAAGTAAAAAATATTATTGAAGTATATATAATGTTAGAATAAAATAACAACAACAACAACAACAACAAAAAAAAACCCCGGAATAGTCCCACAAGTGGGGTTTGGGGTGGGTACAGTATACGCAGACCTTACCCCTTACAGTATACGCAGACCTTACCCCTGCCTTTAAAAAGGCAAAGAGACTGTTTTGAGTAGACCCTCGACTCGGGGAGGAAAAAGGGAAGGGGCAAAATGTTAGAATAAAATAATTTTACTTTTTTACTTTATAAATAAAATTTATTTTTTAATACATAAGTTCATAAAATAGATTAAAAAGAAAAAAACTCATAATATTAGAAAAATAAAAAAAGACTAAGGTTGATAATTAAGAGAGTAAAATAGTATTTAGCCACTTTGAGAAATATGATTGAGTAACTTTCTGAATGTTATAGGCATAGTTAAGTGACTTTTGTATTACTGTCACGACCCCAATTTCTCTCCGTAGGATATCATGACGGCACCTAATCTCTAAGACTAGGTAAGCCTAACAAACATGCGGAATAACTAAAATGATAATTTAAATCTCAGAAACATCAACAACTATATGAAATAAAATCTACAACTCAACATGTACATCTCCCAAAACCCGGTGAAAATATCAGTCACAAGCTCTAGATACAGTACGGAACACTCATATACATCACTGTCTATAAAGATGTAAAGAAATAAGAAAAGAACAGGATAGAAGGAGGCTACTAGGCCTGCGGGCGTGGGCAGGTGTACCTTGAAATCTCCAAAGCAAGCAATTCAACACACTAATACCGGGGCTGATAGGATGTACGTGGATCTACACAAAACATGTGCAGAAGTGTAGTATGAGTACACCACAACAGTACCCAGTAAGTGCCAAACTTAACCTAGGTAGAGTAGTGACGAGGTCATGTCGAGGCCTTACTGGAAGTAATAAGGAGCAAGGCAGGAAATATAATGATATACTGAAATAACTGGGAAGGGAAACAATAAGGAAATTACAAAAAGTAACAACACATAAATCAAGGAAAGCTAATAAAATCACGACAGAAAAACAAGGATTTTACATGTTAAGGAAAAAACAACCAAACAATACAACAAATAGAGAGATCAATAGGGGAACTCCCGAGCTGCCGCCTCGTAGTCCCAAATCATAAAAAATAAAATCATAGTCTTTCGTTATATCATAGTGAGAGTCTTTACATTTAGTTTTGAAAATCTTTTATTCCCCGAAATAGCACCCCACATTTTAGCCCACCTTATCACACCGCATGGCTTCTAGTAGTTCCCCTACTAGCCATGCGTATCAAGCCCACCTTATCTCATCGCACGCGTTTCAATACCCAGACCTTATACCACCGCATACGTATCAATAATCACAACGGCACAGTAGGAACCTTGTACAAATGGTAACAACGGCACGGCAGAAACCTCGTGCAAACAATAACAACAGTAAGGCAGAAACCTCGTGCACATAACCAAACAATTACCTCAACAATAACACAGAAGCCAAAACGTAACAACTAAATAAAATGACACTTCACGACTTACACCTTGCCTCAATAGAGACCTCGACCTTTGCAACTCACCAACAAACTCAACAGCAAGATATTTCAACGATAGCAAATTTCAAGTAAGAAATTTCCATAGTTAAATAACGAATACGGAATTAAGAAAGCAAACAATTCAACTAAACATGTAGTACAAGTTGTACGTAAGAGATAAGACAAGTAGACATGTGAAATTAGGCTAAACATGGTGACTATAACATTCTAAAGTAACTAAATTAAGGCACGAAAAAGAAACTACGTAGCTAAAACCGGAATCTCAACATTTAGCCCGTGTACGCACTCGTCACCTTACGTACACAACCTTCACATATCACAAGTTATCACAACAGTATCAAATCCTAATTAAGGGGAATTTCCCCTACATAAGGTTAGACAAGTCACTTACCTCAAATCACGCTAAATCAATCAACTAGAAGGCCTTTCCCTCGATTTTTCAACTCCGAACGGCTCGAATCTAGCCAAAATAATTTCATACCATAAATATAACTATAAGAAACTAATTTAAATAATAAAATTATGATCTTAGCAAGGAATTAAAAAATCACCCAAAAACTTGTCCCGGGTCCGCGTCTCAGAACCCGACCAAAATTATAAAATCCGAACTCCCATTCGATATAGAGTCCAACCATACAAGAATTATCCAAATCCGACATCATTTTGCCTTTTAAAACCCAAAAAATTTGCTTAAGGAGTTTCTGCCATTTTACCCTAATTTCAAACTCCAACACACTAATGAAATGTTGAAATTAATAATAGATTCATGTGAATTAATAAAAAATGAGTGAGAATCCTTTACTCCAATGTTCTCTATAAAAAACCCTCAAAATTTCGTCTTTCTTAAACCGAGCTCTCAAAGTCCTAAAATGAATTATGATTCAAACCCTCGAATTTCTCCTTTTCTGCACAACGACTTCCGCTTCTGCGATGCCGCACCTCCGGAAAAATCACCGCAGGTGTGGAAAACACTTAAGTACTCAATTATCCCTTCTGCAAATCATGGCTCGCACCTACGAGCTGGCTTCTGCTGAGAACCCCTCCACTTCTGCGACCATAGCCTAGGCCAACTTCGTTCGCATCTACGATCTCCCCTTCGCACCTACGAACACGCAGATACGGATAACTCGTTGCACCTGTGCTCCCAGCTGGGCTAAGCCAAATTTGCTTCTGCGACCAGTTGCTCACTTTTACGAGCCCGCACCTACGGCCCAACCCTCCTCATGTGCGATGACACCAGAAGCTGAGCACCTTCCGCAAAATTCAGCAAGTCTAAATTGTTCCGGATTAGATCTCAACACACCCAGCGGCCCGTCTGAATATACCAACAAGTTTCAAAACACATAACGGACCTACTCGAGGCCATAAATCACATCAAACAACACAAATTCTACGAATCGCAATCCAAATTCAAGCCTATGAACTATGACTTCCACATTCCGAAACCAACGCCGATTCATACCAAAACAACTCCGATTGACACCAAATTTTGCACACAAGTCATAATTGACATTACGTACCTATTCCAACTTCCAGAATCGTGATCCAGCCCCGATATCAAAAAGTTCACTCCCGGAGAAACTTTTTCAAAATCTTCCAACTTTCTAACTTTCGTCAATTTACGGCGAAATGAATTACAGACCTCCAAAACAACATCCGGACACACTACTAAATCTAAAATCACCCTACGGAGCTATTTGAACCGTCAAAACTCCATTTCAAAGTCATCTTCAGACAAGTCAAACTACGGTCAACTCCTATAACTTAAACTTCCAACTTAGGGACTATGTGTCCCAATTCGCTCCGAAACTCACTCAAAAACCTAAACCAAATACCCCGACGAGTCACTTAACCATAATATAACATAGAGGAAGCATAAATTAGAAAATCATGGATAAAATACTCAAAATGACCGGCATGGTCTTTACAATTACAAGCAAAAGAAACATGATTTTACTAAGTAATTTTGGATAATTGTGTGACCATTTGAGTAATAAACTCAATATTCTTTGAAGTCATCGGAATCATAGCTGAATTGGGGTTGAGGGATATATCACTTGATAAGTTCTTTGTCTTCCATAGTCGAGGTGAAGGACACAAACCCCGTGACTAACGTAGTATTTTCCTCCTTTGATGTGATAAAAATCCATTTTCTATCACATCCTTTTTCATGTCACATCCCTAATTTTATCAACTTGCTACATCACCCTTTTCTAGCATGGACCACATCAAGGTGACAAATGCTAATGGGAAATAATCGATTTCTCACCTTATCCTTGTATTAGAAATTAGAACCACTCAATGTTTTACTCTTTTCGTATCGAACCAAAAAAATTAAGTGAAATTCAATTTCAACAATTGCAGCTCCACAATCTCTGTTTGTAATGACCTGACCAGTTATTTTGAGTGTATTAACCCCGATCCCCTACTTATTGCCTTCTCTGTATTATACTGTGGTTACGTAATTTGTCGGGATGCTTGATTTTGGTTTCGGGTGAGTTTCAGAGTAAAATGGGACACATAATCCCTAAACTGGAAGTTTAAGTCGTAGGAGTTAACCATAGTTGGACTTGTGTGAAGACGACTTTGGAATAGAGTTTCGATGGTGCTCCGTATGGTAATTATGGTATTAGGAGCATGTTCAGACGTTGATTTGGAGGTCCGTAGGTCATTTCAGCGTTAATTGGCCAAATTTGGAAGGTTTTGAAATATTTGACCGGGAATGGACTAATTGATATCAGGGTTGGATCCCAATTCTGAGAGTTTGAACAAGTCCGTAATGTCATTTAGGACTTGTGTGCAAAATTTGGGGTTAATCGGAGTTGTTTTGGTATGAATCGACGTTAGTTTCAGAATTCGAAAGTTCATAAGTTATTAGGCTTGAATCGATACGCAATTCATGATTTTTATGTTGATTGATGTGATTTGACGCTTTGAGCGTGTTCGTAGGATGTTTCAAGACTTATTGGTATGCTTGGTTGAGGTCTCAGGGGCCTCGGGGGTGATCCGGACCATGTTCGGCGCATTTCAGATCATTGAGGGATAGCTGAAGTTGTTGGTTTTTCTAAGGTCTGGTTTCCTTCAATGCGATTGCGAGATTTGGCACGCGATCGCGAAGGGATTTTTTGTGGACTGATGGTTTTACTCTACGAGTTCGCATAGAGGGAGATACGATCAGGGAAGGTTGGTTCCCAGTGGATCGCGAACGCGTGGTGGGGGTCACGTTCGCGTAGAGGAGTTTGGGGGCAGCTGGTCCACGCTCTTGTTCACTGCGATTGCGTAGCTTCGATAAAGCATTGCTCCACGATTGCATGGAGTGTATCACATTCGCGTATAAGCTTTTTGAGCTGTTGGTAATTTTGTTCTTCGCGATCGCGAAGTTATTTCCGCGATCAACAACAACAACAACAACAACATACCCAGTATTATCTCACACAGTAGGGTCTGGGGAGGGTAGTGTGTACGCAGACCTTACCCCTACCTTGTGAGGATAAAGAGGTTGTTTCCAATAGATCCTCGGCTCAGGAAGGCATAAGCACTAAGGTATTTCCGCGATCACGTAGTGTAAATAACTGGGCAGCAGACTTAAGTTTCAAAATCGAGGGTTTATTTCATATTACTCAATTTTGATTTTGAGAGCTCGGTTTAAGGCGAATATTCGAAGGATTTTCAGATGTATTGTTGGAGTAAGAGTTCTTAACTCACTTTTGATTAAATCAACTAATCTATCTTTGATTTCATCATTTAATTAGGGATTTGGGTTGAAAGTCTGGGGGAAAATGGAGGAAATGTTTTAGGCCGAATTTTGGGGATATGAGCGAAATTTTGGTATCGGATTTGTGTAATTCTTGTATGGTTGAACTCAATATCGAATAGGTGTTCAGATTTAATAATTTCGGTCGGGTTCCGAGGCCGAGGCCCGGGTTAACCTTTTAGGGTGATTTTTTAATTCTTTGCTAAGATCATAATTTATTTATTTAAATTAGTTTCCTATAGTTATATTTATAGTATGAAATTATTTTGGTTAGATTCGAGCCGTTCGGAGTTGGAAAATCGATGAAAGGCTTGCTAGTTGATTGATTTAGTGTGATTTGAGGTAAGTGACTTGTCTAACCTTGTATGTGGGAATTTTCCTTATGATTTGGTACTGTTGTGATAACTTGTGATATGTGAAGGTCGTGTACGTAAGGTAACGAGTGCATGCACGGGTCAATAGATAGACGAAGGGCAATTCTGTACCAATTCTAATAGTTCAAGGGTAGTTTTAGCCTTTCTAAATGGATGAAGATGATGAAATAGGACCCCTCCGCCCCTAAAACAAACTCAAAAGATATCTTCAAATTGTTCTAGTGGGTCATCCACGATGCGTACGTTGACAAACGGTCATCTCAATCTTTATTTCTCGGCAAAACAACAAGAAAAGGAAAAAGGCGATTCTGGTTCAGGTTTATAAGGCAAGAAGATTTTGAGGGATCGTGTCGTAAGTACCTTTGCAGCATGGATGTACTATGTAGGGCTTCCTTTCAATTGTGTTAACTACAAAACTTTTAATAAATTCATTAAGGCCGTAGGACAATTGTAACGACTCAACCGGTCATTTTGCTTTCTAGATCCCCCCTTCCTCTATATAATACTCTCCGTATGTGCTTTTACTATTTTATAACCTATGGGGGTAGTTGGTTCGGGTTTTGAAGGGTTTGGGTTGAAATCAGAACACTTGGTTCCATAGTTTCGCTTTGAAAAGCAAAGTTTGACTTTGGTCAATATTTTGAGTAAACGACCGAAAAATCGGGATGTAACGGTCCCAATAGGTTCGTATATTAATTTTGGACTTGGGCTTCGGATCGGGTTTTGGACGACCCGGGAGCGTTTCAGCGCTTAATGTTGAAAGTTGGCTTATTGAAGGTTTAAAAGTTCTTTAAATTTTGTTTGGACTAGGCTTTGGTATTATCGAGGTCAGATTTCGCACCTGAAAATAGTTTCGTATGGTGATTTAAGACTTGCACGCAAAATTTGGTGTCATTCTGAGTAGTTTAGGTATGATTTGGCGTGTTCGGAGCAAGTTGGAAGAACTTGAAGTTCATAAGTTGATTCAATTTTATTTGGGGTGTGATTCTTAGTTTTGATGTTGTTTTACATGCTGCGAGAGTTTGAGCAGGTCTGTATTATGTTTATGGACTTGTTGGTGCATTTGGACGGAGTCCTGGGTGGCTCGGGTGAGTTTCGGACCGCCCGGAGCTAAGACCAAAATGTTGTCACTGCTGGTTCTGGTTTCCTTCTTCGCGTTCGCGAGGAAGGGGCCACGTTCGCGAAGAAGGAAAAATAGGGGACTGGAATTTGTCTTACGCGTTCGTGATAGCTAGCCCGCATTCGCGAAGGTCTAGGACCTGTGATCTCCGCATCCACGTGAAGTAGCCAGCGTTCGTGTTAGGGAGGAGGTTGGGGATGGGTTACACTGAGTGGTCTTCGCGTTCGTGAAGGTTCCCTTGCATTGGTGAAGGGAAGGCTCGGTGAGTCTCCGCGTCCGCGAGGCCCTAGTTGCGTTCGCAATGTCCAAAGTTTTTGGGCCTGGGCAGTTTGCCTTCGCGATCGCGAGGCCTCTTCCACAATCACGAAGAAGGCATGCCTGGGCAGTGTCTTGTTTTAAAAACGGGACTTGGACCATTTTTTCTCATTTTTCATTCCCTTGGCTGATTTTGGAGCTTCTTAGAGAGGGGTTATGACAAAAGTGGGTTGCTCTAGTGGTAAGCACCCTTCACTTCCAACCAAGAGGTTGTGAGTTTGAGTCACCCCAAGAGTAAGGTGGGGCGTTCTTGGAGGGAGGGAGGCGAGGGTTTATCGAAAATAACCTCTCTACCCCAGAGTAAAGGTAAGGTCTGCATACAAACTACCCTTCCCAGACCCTACTAGTGGGATTATACTGGGTTGTTGTTGTTGTCGTTAGAGAGGGGTTTTCACCTAGCAATTTTGTTAGGTACTCAAACAAAGTATAATTGTTAGCAAACTCAAATAGGTTACTTTATTTAGTGTCTTAATTAAGCCTTCATTCCCTGGCACGACACAAACGAGAGGTTGAGCTTATTGGCTTAATTGTCACTCTTTAGCAAATAAGTTCAATGAGGTGGTGAAGATATTCATTCTTATTCATCAGATGGTTGAGCTTTGCTATATCTTGATTTGGCAGCTTACGACAGTCTAACGAGATATGGGAGCTATTTAGGTTTCTTTGTCTCACAAAGGCTTATAAGCTTATGACCAAGAAAAAGCTAATTTGAGCTTTCCATATATCTGTTTGCGAGAGACAAAAGAAGCAGAAGAAGATACAGACATTTGAATCTAAAAGTAGATAGAAAAAATCTAAGAACTACAATTTTCCGAGTTGGGAGAGTGAAAGAATATAAAGAACCTTAATTAATAAAGGAAGAAGATCAAATAGCTACGTCATATTTTAAGAAGAGAGGACGGGTTCTTTTTTTTTTGGGTTGGGTTGATGGGTCAGGTTATACAGGTAGATTTGATAGATCTGGAGTGGAGTTTAATTTCGTCCAATAAGAATGAGACACATCATTAAAATTTATAGTATTTTTTAATTAGTTTTGGACTGTTAGTTTTAACTTTTAAAGGTAGATTTGAGCCAAAACGGTAGGGGCAATTTTGGCTCAATAGATGGACGAAGGGCAATTCTGTATCAATTCTAATAGTTCAGGGGTAGTTTTAGCCTTTTTCCGTACTTTTAAAGGAGTCCTATTAATCCCATAAACTATTTTCAAGTATAATTAATTCCACTATATTAGCTGACGTGATACTAGCAGTGTATTGGACATGTGCAAACTAAAAAAGACAGGGTGCTTATGACACGTGTCCAAGAGATAGATTTGATTTTTATTTTGCTTTAACCTACTCCGCCAATGGTGAACTATAAACTATGACCACTCACATATTAAAAATCCAAGAAGCTAGCAATCTACTTCCCTTCACAATTAAAGCACCCTTCTCCGAGATAAAACCCAAGACGAAATCCACTCTTTGTTTTTTTGGAAAAATACATAAAGATATACTTAAAGTTGGTCTCAGATATCTATCTCACACTTCAACTTAATCAATGCTCACGTAGACACCTCAACTTGGCACAGGTGTTTCTCTTGGACACCCCTGTCTCCTTAAAAATAAAAACGTTAGAAAATCCTCTCTACCATCTCCTTCACCGCCCACCCTCTTTCTTCTTCTCCATAAATTTCCACCAAATCATACAACCCTCATTTTCTATTCAATTTCATTTTCGGTTTTTAAAGAAAATTCATCATCTCTATTTAATTTTATTTTCATTATTTTTAGAAAATTCATCATTTGCTTCAATAATTCATCGAAATATTGCATTGTCATCTATTTACTCGCCGCCGTTCTCGTTTCCATCGCTACCGCATAACGGATATCGATGGTGGTGACGATTCTGACAACACGTCGGAGGATTCCACAACGCTTGCAGTTGCAAACTAGGGTTAAGGCCACATCTAGATTCATGGAAAAATTGGCAATAATTCCATCGGCTGCTTGTCTAATTCGATCGGATATTATAATAATAATGCTTCTTCTATTCGCTTATCCTCTATTTACATGGTTCTCATAAAAATTACAACACTGTTTAATTTTACGAGTTATTGAATGGTGTATTTGTTGTTGTTCTTGTTGGGGTGATAGCGTGAGGGTGGTGATGAGTTCGTGATGGTGGCGGAAAAGTGGCAGTGATTATGCCTTGATTGGAGATGAAGAAAGTGGACCCCACATGAAAATAAAATAAAATAAAAATATAATGTTAAGAGCTTTCACGCTCCCAAAGTTGTGTGAAAATCAAACATTTTGGCACGTCAGCTCAGGGTGTGTGCGAGACACACCTGTGCCAAGTTGAAGTATCTACTTGATTATTGAATGAGTTGGTGTGTGAGATAGACATCTGAGGCTAACTTTAAGTATCTCTTTATGTATTTTGCCTATTTTTTTTCAGTCCACCAAAATCTTTATTAACATATAATGAAAAAAACAATGCTTTCACAATTGGCGTCAATTTCCCCTCCATCCATCTTTGACGAATATAGCTAGCTTGGCAACACTAATTTTGCGAAATCTGCTGTGGAAAAGAAGTTCTATATACTAAATTTTAGTCGATATTGCTCATATTCAAATACCTATTACTTCATTTTTTTTTCGAGGACATGGTTGCACAAAAGGATAGCATACTTTTAAGATTTAACTTGTCAATTTAGTTAGCCCATAACCTAGCTTGTGCTCTCTCATTAGGACCAGATGGTAACAATGGATCTTTGTACTTCCAAACCACACCAATATACTCAACTGCAATGATGGATTCACAAACAGGATTTCCAGAACTGGGACTTTTAGTGCTTAACAATTCTTCAGAAATAGAGAATCAACTCTTAATTCTCCATTAATCCTATTCTGTGAGAAATTAAAGCTCAAGTTGTGATCAACAAGTGTAGAACAGAAAATAGTTTAGCTAAAAGTAGCTTGAAGTCCAATAATTTATTTAACTCTTGCAGTTCCTGACTTTTTTATTATTCAAGATTTTAATATGTAGCCAACATACAGGTACATACATATATCGAACATGCATGCACAATTGAGAAAGGTCAATGTGGCTAAATTTTGCTAGCTGAGAAATATGTTCCCATTCCCATTCAAAAGGTGAAGGCAGTGATGTAAATAGTGAGCGCTACGTCGCTAATAGCGAGTGGCGAGGCGAAGCGAGGCAGTATCGCCATTTTGCTCTGTTGCGTTACGATTTAGAAGAGGCACGCGCCTCTGCCTGTGTAGTGAGTGGCGCTGCGATGCGAGTGGCGATGTGAAGCGACCCTTTTTTAAAAAAAAGGGATGAAAAGGAAGCGACCAACAGAGATTAAAATACAAATTTAGGGCTTGAGTTTTTCACTTCTTCTCGTTCAGTGACCTTTTCTCAGCCATCAGCGACAGTAAAATTAGGGCTCGGGCTTCATCTTCTTCCATAATCAGCCATCAGCGACTGTAACCCAGGTATGCTTCTCTTCTTTCTTCATTGATAAGCTCTTTCTTCCTTTTTCATCTTGTCTTTTTTTGTGCTCTATTTTTCGAGCAAGCAGCTGAGGTTCTTTCTTTCTTTCTTCTCTTCCCCTTTCTTCTTCTCTTATATTTTTTAGCTCTGTTTCGATAAAGCAGCAGAGGTAGAACAAAGGCAGTAGAGTCTCTTTTTTGGCTCTATTTTTTCTACTATATTTTTTCAGTTATAGACTTATAGTTTTATATAGTATAATTAATTGCATATTGACTTGATAATATTTTTTCTATAAAATAACATTGAAATGGCGTCATCCAATAGTAATAAAAGAAATGATATAGTTTGAAATTATGCTATACAAGGCTCATCAAGATCCGCAATTAAATGTGTGTTTTGTAAAAAAAATATATCATGGTGGAATAACTTGTCACAAGCAACACTTGATAGGTGGATTTAAAAATATAGTACAATATCCTCTTTGTCCGCCCGAGGTTAGGGAGGAAGTAAAAGCATTTGTTGAGAAGAAAATATGACAAGAACTCAAATGAATTATGAAACATCGGTGAATCTAATTGATGAAGATGATGAAATGGATGAAGATGATGAAATAGGACCCCTCCGCCCCCCAAACAAACTCAAAAGATATCTTCAAATTGTTCTAGTGAGTCATCCACGACGCGTACGATGACAAACGGTCATCTCAATCTTTATTTCTCGGCAAAACAACAAGAAAAGGGAAAAGGCGATTCTGGTTCAGGTTTATAAGCCAAGAAGATTTTGAGGGATCGTGCCGTAAGTGCCTTTGCAGCATGGATGTACGATGTAGGGCTTCCTTTCAATTGTGTTAACTACAAAACTTTTAATAAATTCATTAAGGCCGTAGGACAATTGTAACGACCCAACCGGTCATTTTGCTTTCTACATCTCCCCTTTCTCTAAATAATACTCTCCGTATGTGCTTTTACTATTTTATAACCTACGGGGGTAGTTGGTTCGGGTTTGGAAGGGTTCGGGTTGAAATCGGAATACTTGGTTCCATAGTTTGGCTTTGAAAAGCTAAGTTTGACTTTGGTCAATATTTTGAGTAAACGACCGAAAAATCGGGATGTAACGGTCCCAATAGGTTCGTATATTAATTTTGGACTTGGGCTTCGGATCGGGTTTTGGACAACCCGGGAGCGTTTCAGCGCTTAATGTTGAAAGTTGGCTTATTGAAGGTTTAAAAGTTCTTTAAATTTTGTTTGGACTAGGTTTTGGTATTATCGAGGTCAGATTTCGCACCTGAAAATAGTTCTGTATGGTGATTTAAGACTTGCACGCAAAATTTGATTTAATTCTGAGTAGTCTAGGTATGATTTGGCGCGTTCGGAGCAAGTTGGAAGAACTTGAAGTTCATAAGTTGATTCAATTTTGTTTGGGGTGTGATTCTTAGTTTTGATGTTGTTTTACATGCTGCGAGAGTTCGAGCAGGTCCGTATCATGTTTATGGACTTGTTGGTGCATTTGGACGGAGTCCTGGGTGGCTCGGGTGAGTTTCGGACCGCCCAGAGCTAAGTCCAAAATGTTGTCATTGCTGGTTCTGGTTTCCTTCTTCGCGTTCGCGAGGAAGGGGCCACGTTCGCGAAGAAGGAAAAATGGGGGACTGGAATTTGTCTTATGCGTTCGTGATAGCTAGCTCGCATTCGCGAAGGTCTAGGACCTGTGATCTCCGCATCCACGTAAAGTAGCCAGCGTTCGCGTTAGGGAGGAGGTTGGAGATGGGTTGCACTGAGTGGTCTTCGTGTTCGCGAAGGTTCCCTTGCATTGGTGAAGGGAAGGCAAGGTGAGTCTCCGCGTCCGCGAGGCCCTAGTTGCGTTCGCAATGTCCAAATTTTTTGAGCCTGGGCAATTTGCCTTCGCGATCGCGAGGCCTCTTCCACCATCGTGAAGAAGGCATGCGTGGGCAGTATCTTGTTTTAAAAACAGGACTTGGACCATTTTTTCTCATTTTTCATTCCCTTGGCTGATTTTGGAGCTTCTTAGAGAGGGGTTATGACAAAAGTGGGTTGCTCTAGTCGTGAGCACCCTTCACTTCCAACCAAGAGGTTGTGAATTCGAGTCACCCCAAGAGCAAGGTGGGGAGTTCTTGGAGGGAGGGAGGCGAGGGTTTATCGAAAACAACCTCTCTACCCCAGAGTAGAGGTAAGGTCTGCGTACAAACTACCCTTCCCAGACCCCACTAGTGGGATTATACTGGATTGTTGTTGTTGTTGTTAGAGAGGGGTTTTCACCTAGAAATTTTGTTAGGTACTCAAACAAAGTATAATTGTTAGCAAACTCAAATAGGTTACTTTATTTAGTGTCTTAATTAAGCCTTCATTCCCTGGCACGACACAAACGAGAGGTTGAGCTTATTGGCTTTGTAATATTGCCAATTTTTATGACATTTGCCATGACATAATATCCATTATAATAAATTTGTGGTTCATGACATTTGTCATGACATAATATCCATTATAACAAATTCGTGGATCATGACATTTGCCATGACATAATATCCATTATTAGGCTAAGGATTTCTTGCTATAAATAGAGGAGTTTCTCCTCATTTGTAGATACACCAACAAGACTTGTCTTCAATTCTTGTTTCTTCCTTTCTTCCTTTATTAAGAGTATTTTGTATGAGAGTTAGTGTTGGGAAGCACTTGTGTGAACCCTTTCTTTGGAGTGATCTTGTGAGGTTATTCTCTTAGGATATTTGGGATTAATTAGAGTGTTTACTCTAATTTTGTACTCTCTTTTGTACTCTTATTGTTATAGTAAATTGCTCATCTCCGCTTGTGGACGTAGGTCACTTTGACCGAACCACGTTAAATTTGTGTCTTCTTTATCTACTTTAATTGTCGTTGTTATCAACTCCCATTGTCTTTGTTATTGCCATTATACCGTTGTTTGGCTATATTCCGCACTACCCGAGTTCCCGATCCTAACAAATTGGTATCAGATCAAGATCTAACCGGGTTTATTTTAGTAGCCAATATGACTCTAACAAAGACCTATGTTGAGAAATTTGACCGAAGTGCAAACTTCAGAATGTGGCAATTAAAGATGGAAGCTATCCTAATTCAGGATGGCTTAGACTTGGCATTGCAAGGAAAGGAGAAAAAGCCGGATAAAATGACGGATGAGGAGTTTGCCGTTATAGACAAAAGGGCAAAAACAGGTATCATTTTAAATCTCTCAAATGAGGTTTTACGTGAAGTTTCTTTTGAAACCACAGCTAAAGGCATGTGGGAAAAATTGAAAACTTTATATATGAAAAGGACGGTGGAAAATAGACTTTACCTGAAGCAGAAGCTTTATACAATTCGTATGAGTGAAGGTACCTCTATTCTCTCTCATCTTGACACCTTTGATTCCATTCTTATGGATTTGAGTAATATAGATGCTGATATTAAAGATGAGGATCAAGCTGTGTTACTGCTTTGTTCTCTACCCCATCTTTTAAGCATATAAGAGATACTATGCTTTATGCAAAGGATAATATCTCTTATAAGGATATTAAATCTATCTTAAAATCAAAAGAACAGATAGATAGAGATATTACTGGGGAAGCTAGTGGAACTCAAGCGGAAGTTGGCTTGTTTGTTAGGGGCAAATCCGACTCCAATTCCAGATACAATAATTTAGAGTGTCGCTATTGTCATAAGAAATGTCACAATATCTCTGAATACTATAAACTGAAAAATAAAGAAAAGCACAAAGAAAGAAAAAATGAGCACAAAAATACTGACACCGCCGAAGCTAGTGTAGCAACTGATGAGGTTGAGGGAACTATATTTTTAGCAACTGAAACTAGTTTCAGATTAGACAATGAGTAGATTTTAGATTCCGGTTGTTTATATCATATGTGTCCTAGAAGGGACTTGTTTTCTACATATGATTCAGTTGCAGGTGTAGTTGTCCAATTGGGTAACAATGTTACTTGTACCGTTATTGGCAAAGGTACAATTCGGGTCAAAATGCACGATGATGTGGTGAGAACTCTTACCGATGTTAGATATGTTCCTGAGTTGAAGAAAAATCTCATATCTTTGGGCACTTTAGAATCCCTTGGGTGCAAATTCACTGGTGAATGTGGAGTTCTGAAAATTTTTCAAGGTGCTCGTGTGATCATGAAAGCACACAGATCTGGTTCGTTGTATACTTTATTGGGATCCACTGTTATAGGCCCTACTACAGTTTCGGTATCAGATAATTTGTCTGATTTTGATGGCATTAAATTTTGACATATGCCCATTGGGGCTTTTGCGGAGAAGGTGGAGCAAATTTACTATATCAGCCAAAATTAGGCCAAGGTGGAGATTTGTAATATTGCCAATTTTTATGACATTTGCCATGACATAATATCCATTATAATAAATTTGTGGTTCATGACATTTGCCATGACATAATATCCATTATAACAAATTTGTGGATCATGACATTTGCCATGACATAATATCCATTATTAGGCTAAGAATTTCTTGCTATAAATAGAAGAGTTTCTCCTCATTTGTAGATACACCAACAAGACTTGTCTTCAATTCTTGTTTCTTCCTTTCTTCCTTTATTAAGAGTATTTTGTATGAGAGTTAGTGTTGGGAAGCACTTGTGTGAACCCTTTCTTTGGAGTGATCTTGTGAGGTTATTCTCTTAGGGTATTTGGGATTAATTAGAGTGTTTACTCTAATTTTGTACTCTCTTTTGTACTCTTATTGTTATAGTAAATTGCTCCTCTCCACTTGTGGACGTAGGTCACTTTGACCGAACCACGTTAAATTTGTGTCTTCTTTATCTACTTTAATTGTCGTTGTTATCAACTCCCATTGTCTTTGTTATTGCCATTATACCGTTGTTTGGCTATATTCCGCACTACCCGAGTTCCCGATCCTAACAGGCTTAATTGTCACTCTTTAGCAAATAAGTTCAATGAGGTGGTGAAGATATTCGTTCTTATTCATCAGATGGTTGAGCTTTGCTATATCTTGATTTGGCAGCTTACGACAGTCTAACGAGATATGGGAGCTATTTAGGTTTCTTTGTCTCACAAAGGCTTATAAGCTTATGACCAAGAAAAAGCTAATTTGAGCTTTCCATATATCTGTTTGCGAGAGACAAAAGAAGAAGAAGAAGATACGGACATTTGAATCTAAAAGTAGATAGAAAAAATCTAAGAACTATATTTTTCCGAGAACTATATTTTTCCGAGTTGGGAGAGTGAAGAATATAAAGAACCTTAATTAATAAAGGAAGAAGATCAAATAGCTACGTCATATTTTAAGAAGAGAGGGCGGGTTCTTTTTTTTGGGTTGGGTTGATGGGTCAGGTTATACAGGTGGATTTGATAGATCTGGAGTGGAGTTTAATTTCGTCCAATAAGAATGAGACACATCATTAAAATTTATAATATTTTTTAATTAGTTTTGGACTGTTAGTTTTAACTTTTAAAGGTAGATTTGAGCCAAAATGGTAGGGACAATTTTGGCTCAATAGATGGACGAAGGGCAATTCTGTACCAATTCTAATAGTTCAGGGTAGTTTTAGCCTTTTTCCGTACTTTTAAAGGAGTCCTTTAATCCCATAAACTATTTTCAAGTATAATTAATTCCACTATATTAGCTGGCGTGACACTAGCAATGTATTGGACATGTGCAAACTAAAAAAGACAGGGTGCTTATGACACGTGTCCAAGAGATAGATTTGATTTTTATTTTGCTTTAACCTATTCCGCCAATGGTGAACTATAAACTATGACCACTCGCATATTAAAAATCCAAGAGGCTAGCAATCTACTTCCCTTCACAATTAAAGCACCCTTCTCTAAGATAAAACCCAAGACGAAATCCTCTCTTTGTTTTTTTTGGGAAAAATACATAAAGAGATACTTAAAGTTGGTTTTAGATGTCTATCTTACACTCCAACTTACTCAATACTCAAGTAGACACCTCAACTTGGCACAGGTGTGTCTCGTGAACACCCCCGTCTCCTTAAAAATAAAAACGTTAGAAAATCCTCTCTACCATCTCCTTCACCGCCCACCCTCTTTCTTCTTCTCCATAAATTTCCACCAAATCATACAACCCTCATTTTCTATTCAATTTCATTTTCGTTTTTTTAAGAAAATTCATCATCTCTATTTAATTTAATTTTCATTATTTTTAGAAAATTCATCACTTGCTTCAATAATTCAACGAAATATTGCATTGTCATCTATTTACTCACTGCCGTTCTCGTTTTCATCGCTACCGCATAACGGATATCGATGGTGGTGACGATTCTGACAACACATCGGAGGATTCCACAACGCTTGCAGTTGCAAACTAGGGTTAAGGCCGCATCCAGATTCATGGAAAAATTGGCAATAATTCCATCGGCTGCTTGTCTAATTCGATCGGATATTATAATAATAATACTTCTTCTATTCGCTTATCCTCTATTTACATGGTTGTCATAAAAATTACAATACTGTTTAATTTTACGGGTTATTGAATGGTGTATTTGGTGTTGTTCTTGTTGGGGTGATAGCGTGAGGGTGGTGATGAGTTCGTGATGGTGGCGGAAAAGTGGCAGTGACTATGCCTTGATTGGAGATGAAGAAAGTGGACCACACATGAAAATAAAATAAAATAAAAATATAATGTTAAGAGCTTTCACGCGCCCAAAGTTGTGTGAAAATCAAACATTTTGGTACGTCAGCTCAGGATGTGTGCGAGATACACCTGTGCCAAGTTGAAGTGTCTACTTGATTATTGAATGAGTTGGTGTGTGAGATAGACATCTGAGGCTAACTTTAAGTGTCTCTTTATGTATTTTGCCTATTTTTTTTCAGTCCACCAAAATCTTTATTAACATATAATGAAAAAAACAATGCTTTCACAATTGGAGTCAATTTCCCCCCATCCATCTTTGGCGAATATAGCTAGCTTGGCAACACTAATTTTGCGAAGTCTGCTGCGGGAAAGGAGTTCTATATACTAAATTTTAGTCGATATTGCTCATATTCAAATACCTAATACTTCATTTTTTTTCGAGGACATGTTTGCACAAAAGGATAGCATATTTTTAAGATTTAACTTGTCAATTTAGTTAGCCCATAACCTAGCTTGTGCTCTCTCATTAGGACCAGATGGTAACAATGGATCTTTGTACTTCCAAACCACACCAATATACTCAACTGCAATGATGGATTCACAAACAGGATTTCCAGAACTGGGACTTTTAGTGCTTAACAATTCTTCAGAAATAGAGAATCAACTCTTAATTCTCCATTAATCCTATTCTGTGAGAAATTAAAGCTCAAGTTGTGATCAACAAGTGTAGAACAGAAAATAGTTTAGCTAAAAGTAGCTTGAAGTCCAATAATTTATTTAACTCTTGCAGTTCCTGACTTTTTTATTATTCAAGTTTTTAATATGTAGCCAACATACAGGTACATACATATATCGAACATGCATGCACAATTGAGAAAGGTCAATGTGGCTAAATTTTGCTAGCTGAGAAATGTGTTCCCATTCCCATTCAAAAGGTGAAGGCAGTGATGTAAATAGTGAGCGCTACGTCGCTAATAGCGAGTGGCGAGGCGAAGCGAGGCAGTATCGCCATTTTGCTCTGTTGCGTTACGATTTTGAAAAGGCGCGCGCCTTTGCCTGTGTAGCGAGTGATGCTGCGATGCGAGTGGCGATGTGAAGCGACCTTTTCTTAAAACAAAGAGAAGAAAAGGGAGCGACCAACAGAGATTAAAATACAAATTTAGGGCTTGGGTTTTTCACTTCTTCTTTTTCAGTGACCTTTTCTCAGCCATTAACGACAGTAAAATTAGGGCTTGGGATTCATATTCTTCCATCATCAGCCATCAGTGACTGTAACCCAGGTATGCTTCTCTTCTTTCTTCATTGATAAGTTCTTTCTTCCTTTTTCTTCTTCTTGTCTATTTTTTTGTGCTCTATTTTTCGAGCAAGCAGCTAAGGCTCTTTCTTTCTTTCTTTCTTTATTTCTTCTCTTCTCTTTTCTTCTTCTCTTATATTTTTTTGCTTTATTTCGATAAAGTAGCAGAGGCAGAGCAAAGGCAGTAGAGTCTCTTTTTTGGCTTTGTTTTTTCTGCTATATATTTTTAGTTATAGACTTATAGTCTTATAGTGTAGAATTAATTGCATATTGACTTGATAATTTTTTTTTCTATAAAATCGCATTGAAATGGCGTCATCCGATAGTAATAAAAGAAATGATATAGCTTGGAATTATGCTATACAAGGCTCATCAAGATCCGCAATTACATGTGTGTTTTGTGATAAAATATATCATGGTGGAATAACTTGTCACAAGCAACACTTGATAGGTGGATTTAAAAATATAGTACAATGTCCTCTTTGTCCGTCCGAGGTTAGGGAGGAAGTAAAAGCATTTGTTGAGAAGAAAAATATGACAAAAACTCAAATGAATTATGAAGCATTGGTGAATCTAATTGATGAAGATGATGAAATGGATGAAGATGATAAAATAGGACCCTTCCGACCCCAAAACAAACTCAAAAGATATCTTCAAATTGTTCTAGTGGGTCATCCACGATGCGTACGGTGACAAACGGTCATTTCAATCTTTATTTCTCGGCAAAACAACAAGAAAAGGGAAAAGGCGATTCTGGTTCAGGTTTATAAGCCAAGAAGATTTTGAGGGATCGTGCCGTAAGTGTATTTGCAGCATGGATGTACGATGCATGGCTTCCTTTCAATTGTGTTAACTATAAAACTTTTAATAAATTCATTAAGGCCGTAGGACAATTGTAACGACCCAACCGGTCATTTTGCTTTCTAGATCCTCCCTTCCTCTAAATAATACTCTCCGTTTGTGCTTTTACTATTTTATAACCTGCGAGGGTAGTTAGTTCGGGTTTGGAAGGGTTCGGGTTGAAATCGGAACACTTGGTTCCATAGTTTGGCTTTGGTCAATATTTTGAGTAAACGACCAAAAATCGGGATGTAACGGTCCCAATAGATTCGTATATTAATTTTGGACTTGGGCATATGTTCGGATCGAGTTTTGGATGACCCGGGAGCGTTTCGGCGCTTAATGTTGAAAGTTGGCTTATTGAAGGTTTAAAAGTTCTTTAAATTTGGTTTGGACTAGGTTTTGGTGTTATCGAGGTCAGATTCCGCACCTGGAAATAGTTCTGTACGGTGATTTAAGACTTGCACGCAAAATTTGGTGTCATTCTGAGTAGTTTAGGTATGATTTGGCGCGTTCGGAGCAAGTTGGAAGAACTTGAAGTTCATAAGTTGATTCAATTTTGTTTGGGGTGTGATTCTTAGTTTTGATGTCGTTTTACATGCTGCGAGAGTTCGAGCAGGTCCGTATCATATTTATGGACTTGTTAGTGCATTTGGACGGGTTCCTGGGTGGCTCGGGTGAGTTTCGGACCGCCCAGAGCTAAGTCCAAAATGTTGTCATTGCTGGTTCTGGTTTCCTTCTTCGCGTTCGCGAGGAAGGGGCCACGTTCGCGAAGAAGGAAAAATGGGGGACTGGAATTTGTCTTATGCATTCGTGATAGCTAGCTCGCATTCGCGAAGGTCTAGGACCTGTGATCTCCGCATCCACGTAAAGTAGCCAGCGTTCGCGTAAGGGAGGAGGTTGGAGATGGGTTGCACTGAGTGGTCTTCATGTTCGCGAAGGTTCCCTTGCATTGGTGAAGGGAAGGCAAGGTGAGTCTCCGCGTCCGCGAGGCCCTAGTTGCGTTCGCAATGTCCAAATTTTTTGAGCCTGGGCAGTTTGCCTTCGCGATCGCGAGGCCTCGTCCATAATCGCGAAGAAGGCATGTCTGAGCAGTGTCTTGTTTTAAAAATGGGACTTGAACCATTTTCTCTCATTTTTCATTCCCTTGGCTGATTTTGGATCTTTTTAGAGAGGGGTTTCACCTAGCAATTGAAGGTAAGTAATTTCTATATAATGTCAGTTAAATACATATATTATGGGTAGATTTTAACATGTAAGTTTGTAAAAATTATGGGTTTAGATGAAAAACCTAGATTTTGATAAAAATGGAATTTAACCTCAAAAATGATTATGGAATGTGATGAAAATTATATATTTGAGTTCATATGGTTATGGGTTACATATGGTTAAATTATGAATTTTGGAACATGTATTGATTAATTTATACAACTTTTGACTAGTTTCGAATTTTTCGACACCGAGTTGAGACTTTAAAGTGAATTTGAGGTCGAAATGCGAGCTTTGAGACGAGGTAAGTCTCTTGTCTAATGTTGTAAGAGGGAATTTACCCCATAGGTGATTTAAATTAATATTTTCTTATAATTGTGGTGGCTACATACGCACGAGGTGACGAGAGTCCGTGCGTAGCTAATAATTATGCTTATGTCCGGGTAGTTTATGGCCCAAATCATGTAATAGTTGTAATCTATGCACCCTAGTTGTTAGTTAAAATGCCTAAATGATATTGGAACTTGTTAAGGAAAATGTAAAGACCGAATTACACTTACTTGAGTTCTGGCGGGTTACTTGACAGCTAATGAAAATTGTGCTTCTTTGTGTATTAGCCTTGTAATAACTTTTAAACCAAATTCTTGTAAAATATCCTCTCTTCTTGTGTAGTGGGCCGAACGCCTCGGCAATAGATAGATGCATCTATGGTTTATGTCGTACGAACTTCGACAGTATACATGTTATTTTGGATTGGGCCGTACAACCTCGGCATAATCACGCGTGATAATATTTGGAGTTAAATTATATATATATATATATTTGATGTTATTTCATGGCTTGAGAGGTTTAATAATATAAGACAGAAATTAAATTGGGATTTTATCATGAGTGAAAGAATTATTTATTTCCTGCTTGTTATTGAATTGCTGTAATTATATACATGTACCCATGCTTATTTAGAACTTCTGTATTTTTCTTACTGTTAGCCCATAATAAGTGTCGATGTCGGCCTCTCGTCACTACTTCTTCGAGGTTAGATTTGATACTTACTGGGTATATGTTGTTTATGTATTCACACTACTCTTCTTCACTAACCGTGCAAGATCTGAGGCAGTGCATCAGAGGGTCATGCCGACGCGCATTCCCGTTACCCTGAGGCCTAGTGGTGAGCTGCTTCTTGAGCGGTTTCGCAGCACCTAGAGTCTCTCTTTTGCACTTATTTTCTATCTATTTTTATTTCAGACAGTAGTTAGAGTTTTGTATATTCTATTAGTGCTCATACACTTATGACACCATGTCTTGAAACACACACTAGTGGACTTAATAGTTTTGGAGTGTTATTATTATTATGATTGCTCTTAGTTGCTTTCATTGTATTTATTTCAAATCTGCTGCTTCTTAATTTCTTAATCAATGGAATTTAATTACTTGAAAACTTATTGAAAAGAGTAATCACATAGTTATTTCACCGTTGGCTTGCCTAGCGGCGACGCTAGGCGCCATCACAGCCTATAGGAGAATTTGGGTCATGACAACAATATGGCCTAGGAATGAAGCCTTCTAGCTAGTATGAAGTTAGAGTACCTCACCTTAAAAAAGAGGTGAAGAAGATAGACAGAATTATTGAGGAGCATAAAGTGGAATGGAACAAGTTTGGATGTTCCATTATGATGGATAAATGGACAACACAGAATGAAAAAATAATCATAAATGTGTTGGTGAACTCTTCAAGAGGGAGTATTTTTCTTGAATCTTACAATGCTAGAAACTCTTCTACGGATGGAAGCAAATTGTACAGCTTGTTTAGAAAGACTATTGATAAAATTGGAAAGAAAAATATTGTACAAGTTGTTACCGATAATGCTAGTGAGAATGTTAGTGCGGGTAAGATGATGGAAGCTATGTATCCACACATTTATTGGACTCCATGTGGTTCCCATTGTATCAATTTGATGTTGGTGGCATATTCAAGGAAAACCCATATGCTTCAGGTAACTTTAATATAGTTATCTTTAAAGCTTTAACTTTATTTATATGTATGTCCTATTAAGTATTAACTATAAAATTGTTATTGTTACTTTTACAGTTTTCACTAAGGCCTTAAAGATATATTCTTACATCAGTCAGAGGCAATTGTTGCTGAATTGGATGAGAAAATTCACAAATGAAAGAAATTTGTGAGACCGGCCAAGACTAGATTTGCAACGGCTTTCTTAACTTTGCATAGTTTTTATTTGCAAAAGAAAAACTTGAGAAATCTGGTTCTTTCAAATGAATGGAAAGATAATAGTTATGCAAAGGAAGCTGCGGGGAAAGAAACTGCCAAAATTTTTATTTCTCCATCATTCTGGAATGACGTCGTTCGGGCTCTTAAAGTTGGTGGTCCTTTGATTAGGGTGCTTCGTATGGTAGATGGGGAGAAAAAACTATCAATGGGCTATCTTTATGAAGCTATGGATAGAGCCAAAGAGACTATTTAAGTGTCATTTGAGGGAGATGTTAGGAAATATGAGAAAGTTTTTAAGATTATTGATAATAGGTGGTCGAATCAACTCCATCTACCTTTGCATGCAGCATGCCATATTCTGAACCTGGGATTATTTTACAAGAATAGTAGAGATGACACTTTGGATTCAGAGGTGTGGGTTGGATACCATCAATGTCTTGAGAAGTTGGTCCCCTATTCAACGATGGTAGATCAAATAGGGGAGGAGTTTGGTAGGTACTCACAAGTAGATGTCCTTTACAAGCGGCCATTAGTACTAGAGACATAAGGTCGCCAGGTAACTAACTTTAATATAGATATCCTTATAGCTTTAATTTAATTTATTTGATTTATTTATACTTATTAACTTTTAAAATATTTTTCTATAGTTGAATGGTGAATTCAATTTGGATATCAAACTCCAAACTTGCAAACGTTTGCCGTCAAAGTACTAAGCCTAACTTGTAGTGCATCTGGATGCGAGAGAAATTGGAGCGTATTTGAGCATGTAAGAAGAAAATTTATTATATTAATATATTCTATATTGTATTATTATTAGTATCTATTAATTAATCTAAACAACTTATGCGCAGATTCACTCCAAGAAAAGGAATAAGCTTCAGCTATCGTGTCTCAATGATCTAGTGTATACTAAATACAATAGGCTTGATATATTTATTAATATATAATTATTATTTAGTTTTTAGTTATATATAATATTTTATTTTTTGTATAAATTATCGCTTCACATCAAAATGCGAGTGCTTCGCTGCGCGCCTGTAATGACCCGACCGATCACTTTGAGTACTTCAGCCCCGTTTTCCCATTTACTGCTCAATTTGTGCTTTACAATTGTTATGTGACTTGCCAAGGTAATTTGTTCGGGTCCGGTAAGATTTTGGAATAAAATCGGAACATTTAGTCTCAAGGATGAAAGTTTAAGTTGAAATAATTGACCGGATGATAAAACATGTGTAAACGATCCCATATTAGAATTTTAATGATTCCAATAGCTCCGTATATTTATTTTGGACTTAGGAGCAGGTCCGAAAAATTATTTGGAAGTCCGTAGTTAAATTAGGCTTGAAATGGGTAAAATAGAAATTTAAGTTCAGAAGTGATTATGGTTCGGGTTGGGGCGAGAGAGCCTCCATGACTTGCTGATCTAATGAGTGGTTATGAGATTCCACGTGTTTCATTTAATATCAGCACTGTGCGAAGGTTTTGGAATGAGGTTTGGCTTGATATGGGGTTTAATACTAGTACCGGGTTAGTTTGGATTAGTTAATGTGATCGAGAATGGTGTTGCGAGCATGTTGAGTTGTGTAGTATGTTACGTGATTATATATGAGATTATGATTATGGCTTGATATAGCTTGTTCAGACTCATACAGTGTGTAGATGTGAGATTCAGATCTTGAAAATAAATTCTGAATGTTGGAAATTGAATTTCAAGGTTTATGGACTAAGGTTGAAGTAATGATCTTCAATTACGTGATATTGTCAGGCCTATATGGAATAGGGTGGCATGGGATCACCCCCGGGTATGTGCGAGGTAAGATGGAATAGCGATGTGATGGCTTGGAATCAACTCTTGGCGGATTCGAGGACGAACGTATGTTTAAGTGGGGGAGAATGTAACGACCCGGTCGGTCGTTTTGAATATTTAAGCCCCGTTCCCACATTTATTGCTCAATCTATTCTTTACAAATGTTATGTGACTTGCCAGAGTAATTGGTTCAGGTCTGGTGAGGTTTTGGAATGAAATTGAAAAACTAAGTCTCAAGGATGAAAGCTTAAGTTGAAATAATTGACCGGATAATGAAAAATACGTAAACGACCTCGGAATAGAATTATCATGAGTCCAATAGCTCCGTATGTTGATTTTGGACTTAGGAGCGTGTCCGAAAAATTATTTAGAAGTCCATAGTTAAATTAGACTTGAAATGGCTAAAATAGAAATTTAATTTTGAAAGTTTGACCGGGGAGTTGGATTTTTGATATCGGGTTTGGAATCTAGTTCTGAAAAATTTAATAGGTCTGTTATGTTATTTATGACTTGTGTGCAAAATTTAAGGTCAATCGGACTTGATTTGATAGGTTTCAGCATCGAATGTAGAAGTTGGAAACTTTTAGTTTCATTAAGCTTGAATTGGGGTATGATTTGTGGTTTTAGCATTGTTTGATGTGATTTAAGGTTTTGACTAAGTTCGTATGATATTTTGGGACTTGATGGTATGTTTGGTTGAGGTCTTAGAGGCCTCAAGTGAGTTTCGGATGGTTAACGGAATGAATTTTGAACTTGGAACTTGGCTGGAATTTTCTGATGCATGTGCCTGGTTTCCTTCTTCGCGTTCGTGAGTGTCACGACCCAAAAACTAACCGTCATGATGGCGCCTATCGTGGTACTAGGCAAGCCACTACTCAACTATCTTAACATAGTAAAAGCTTTAAAATTTTAGACGGAAGCAATTAATATTTAAGAAAACCTTTTAGGAACAGAAATAAACCCGCTACACAATACAATCTATCCCAAAATCGGGGAGTCATCGAGTACATGAGAATCTATACCAGGAACAGTCTAATACAATGTCTAAGGAATATGAACTGAAATGTGATAAAGAGAATGAAGGAGAGCGAAGGCCTGCGAATGCCATTCAACTACCTCGATAGTCTCCCGGATCAGCTGCTCAAATATCAACACCCGCTATGACCGGGAACACCTGCATCTACACAGATAGTGCAGGGTGTAGCGTGATTACAACCAACTCAGTAAGTAACAATAAAAAATAAGGAACTGAAATATAGTGACGAGCTATAAAGTTATAGATCATTATCAGAAATCTCAACAAGAAAGTAGACCTGCTTTCAAATTCAGCAATTTAAGTCAAATCAATTTATACATGCCAAGTTCGAGAAAAATATTGATACAAAATCCCTTAGAAGTTTGAAAACAATGACATATAACAACTATGTGCAACAACAATAGAAGCAAATACCGCCTCTCAGGGCAACAATCACTCAATCTTTCTCAATAGCTCATCACTCAGCTCTCAGCCCTCAACATTCACACTCAATAGGTACCTACGCTCACTGGGGGTGTACAGACTCTGGAGGGGCTCCTTCAGCTCAAGCGCTATATCGCTGCGTCGTGCAGCCCGATCCCATACAAATAGCCATAAGACTCGTTGCGGCGTGCAACCCGATCCATATGTATATACAGCCCTGAGGCTCGTTGTGGCATGCGACCCGATCCATATACATACATATAGCTCATAGCTCGGCACTCAGGCCCTAACTCAGTCACCAACCTCTCCAGTCTCTTGGGCTCTCAGAACTAATAAAAATCAGCCCAAACAAATATAATATATTGCATCAGCAAGAAACAAGAAGAGACTGATATATGATACACAAGTAATCTGTGACTGCGTACAGAACATCAATTAGAAATTAATTCAACGAGTACATGACTTCTGCAGGTCCCAATAGCGTAGTCACCGATCCTAAACATGACTCCTAACAGGATTTATAGTCAAATTTCTACAACATAGGGAGAGCATATAGCTAACAACAAGTTATTCAACTTTACAGTTCCACGGAATGGACCAAGTAACTATTCCTATGGTGCACGCCCACATGCCCATCACCCAGCACGTGCGTCACCATCAAACAATCATATAACAACAAAATCCGGGGTTTCATACCCTCAGGACCAGATTTAAAACTGTTACTTACCTCAAACCGCATAAAACTCTACTCCAAAGTGCCCTTGCCTCTCGAATCGGTCCCCAAACGCCCCGAATCTAGCCACAAGCAGTATAATACAATTAATATAGTCTAAAGGAATCAATTCCATAAGAAAAACACGAAACTATAAGCCAAAATCCGAATTTGGCTCGAAAACCCCCGAGTCCACGTCTCGAAATCCGACAAAAGTCATAAAACCTGAACAGCCATTCACTCACGCGTCTAACCATACCAAATTTATCAAAATCCGACACCATTTGATCATCCAAATCCCCAAAAATTCACTCTCCAATTCACTAGCCCTAAACTCCCAAATTTCACCTAAAACACTCACCAACTAGGTGTAAAATCAGTGGAAAAATATCATTTTTGAAGATAAATGGATACAAGGAGCTTATATCAATAATAACTTCAAAATCCCTCTTAAAATCCTCCAAACTCCGAGCTCAACGCGGTGAAAATGGTGAAAAATTTTGAAGTCTCGTATATATATGCTCTGCCCAGGCCTTTCGCACCTGTGACTTCTCATCTGCACCTGCGGAATCGCTTTTGCAGTTATACCTCTACTTCTGTGGAAACCACTTAAGCCACTGGGCTCGCACCTGCGCTCCAGGTCTCGCACATGCGGAGGCGCTTCTGCGGCCCTTCGTCCGCTTTTGCGTAAATGCCCAAGCCTTCAAACTTCGCATTTGCGGAGCTATTCATGCATCTACGGGCTCGCAGATGCACATCCTCAGACGCACCTGCATCCCCTGCCCTTCCTGGCCTTGCCCGCTTCTGCGGCCACTGTCTTCACTTTTGCAGGCTCGCACCTGCGATAAAACTTCCGAAGGTGCGATTACACCAGCTGAGTCCAAACTTCAGTAGTCTTCCAACTTCAAAACTTGGTCCGTTAACCACCCGAAATCAACCTGAGGCCCCCGGGACCTCAACCAAACTACCAACAAGTTTTATAACCCAATACGAACTTAGTCGAATCCTCAAACCACCTCAAACAACCTCAAAACACGAATTACACACGGATTCAAGCCTAATGAATTTCGAAATTTTCAAATTCTACAAACGACGCCCAAACCTATCAAATTACGTCCGATTGACCTCAAATTTTGCACACAAGTCATAAATGACACCACGAACCTACTCCAACTTCCGGAAATCCAATCCGACCCTGATATCAAAAATTTCACTCCCGATCAAACTTTTCAAAATTCTAACTTTCGCCATTTCAAGCCTAATTCTACTCCCGACCTCTAAATCACAATCAGGACACATTCGTAAGTCAAGAATCACCCAATGAAGTTAACGGAACCATCAAAATTCCAATCCGAGGTTGTTTACACATAAGTCGATATCCGGTCGACGTTTCCAACTTAATCTTTTAATTAAGAGACTAAGTGTCTCAATTCACTCTGAATTCTCTCTGGACCCGAACCAACTAACCCGATAAGTCATAAAGCAACAGTGAAGTACAAAAATGAGCAAAAAAGGGTAATTGGGCTACAACTCTCGAAACGACCGGTCAGTTTGTTACATCCTCCCCCTCTTAAATAAATGTTCATCCTCGAACGGGTCTAGAAACATACCCAGAGTCTTAAATAGGTGTGGATATCTGCTCCGCATCTCCCGCTCGGTCTCCGAAGTAGCCTCCTCAATAAGCCGACCTCTCCACTGCACCTATATTGAAGCTATATCCTTTGTCCTCAACTTTCAAACCTGTCGACCCAGAATAGCCACCAGCTCCACATCGTAAGTCAAATCACCATCCAACTTAACCGTGCTGAAATCCAAAACATGAGATGGGTTGCCAACATACTTTCGGAGCATAGAAACATGAAATACTGGATGCACACTCGACAAGCTAGGTGGCAAGGCAAGCTTGTAGGACACCTCCCCAATCCTCTAAAGTACCTCAAACGGCCCAATGAACCGAGGGTTCAACTTGCCCTTCTTCCCGAACCACATAGCACCCTTCATGGGTGAAACCTTCGACATAACCTTCTCCCCAACCATGTAAGACACATCACGGACCTTCCTGTCGGCATAGCTCTTCTGTCTAGATTGCGTCGTGCGAAGCCGCTGCTGAATCAATTTAACCTTGTCCAATGCATCCTGAACTAAGTCTGTACCCAATAACCTAGCCTCACCGGGCTCAAACCAACCCACCAAAGATCTAGATTGCCTCACATACAAGGCCTCATACGGGGCCATCTGGATGCTCGATTGATAACTGTTGTTGTAAGCAAACTCCACGAGTGGCAGAAACTGGTCCCATGAACCCCTAAAATCAATGACACATGCATATATCATATCCTCCAATATCTGAATAGTGCACTTGGACTTCCCGTCCATCTGAGTGTGAAATGTTGTACTCAACTCCACCTAAGTGCCCAAATCTCGCTGCACGGCTCTCCAAAACTATAATGTAAACTATGTGCCTCTATCTGAAATAATGGATACCGGCACACCGTGAAGACGGACAATCTCTCTGATGTAAATCTCAGCCAGCCACTCTGAATAATAAGTGGTGCCCACTGGAATGAAGTGCACGGACTTGGTCAGCCGATCCACAGTCACCCAAATAGCATCAAACTTTCTCAAAGTCAGTGGGAGCCCAACTATGAAATCCATGGTGATCCGCTCTCACTTCCACTCTGGAATATCTATCCTCTGAAGAAAGCCACCTGGTCTCTGATGCTCATATTTTATCTGCTGACAATTAAGGCATCGAGCTACAAACCCCACTATGTCCTTCTTCATCCTCCTCCACCAATAGTGCTGCCTCAAGTCCTGATACATTTTTGTGGTACCCGGATAAATGAAATATCGCGAACTGTGGCCCTCTTGAAGAATCAACTCACGTAGCCCATCCACATTGGGCACACAAATCCTACCATTCATCCTCAATACCCTATCCTTGAGGACAAGCAAATGAGGATCATCATACTAGCACTCTCTGATGCGATCAAATAAGGAATACCGAGGAACCACACAAGCGAGAACCCGACTGGGCTCTGAAATCTCCAATCTCACAAACCGGTTGGCCAAAGCATGAACATAAACCGCAAGAGCTCTCTCTCCAACGGGAAGAAAAGCAAGACTACCCATACTCACTACCTTCCTACTCAAGGCATCAGCTACCATATTGGCCTTCCCTGGATGATACAGAATAGTGATGTCATAGTCCTTTAACAGCTCCAACCATCTCAGCTACCTCAGATTGAGATCCTTCTATTTGAACAAGTGGTGGAGGATCCGATGATCCGTAAACACCTCACAAGACACACCGTAGAAGTAATGCCTCCAAGTCTTCAATGCATGAACGATGGCAGCTAGTTCCAAATCATGAACAAGGTTGTTCTTCTCATTAGGCTTCAACTGGCGCGAATCATAAGCAATCACTCTACCTTCCTGCATCAACACACACCCAATGTTGATCCGAGATGCATCTCAATACACTGTATAAGAGCCCGCAACTGACGACAAAACTAGAACTGGAGCTGTGGTCAAGGCAGTCTTGAGCTTCTGAAAGCTCTCCTCACACTCATCCGACCACCAGAAAGGAGCACCCTTTTGAGTCAATTTTATCAAGGGCGATGTTATAGACAAGATACCCTCCATGAAGCGACGATAATAACTGGCCAAGCCAAGAAACCTCCTAATATCCGTAGATGAGGACGGTCTGGGCTAACTCTGAACCGCCTCTATCTTTTTCGGATCCACCTAAATACCCTCACTAGACACCACGTGCCCCAAGAATGCTATCGAGCTGAGCTAAAACTCGCACTTGGAGAACTTGGCATAAAGTTTCTCCTCCCTCAACCGCTGCAACACAACATTTAGATGCTGGGCGTGCTCCTCCTGACTACGAGAGCACACCAGGATATCGTCAATAAATGCAATAACAAACGAGTCAAGATAAGGCTGAAATACACTGTTCATCAGATGCATGAACGCTGCTGGGGCGTTAGTCAGCCCAAAAGAAAACACAAAGAACGCATAATGACCATAACGAGTTCTGAAAGTTGTCTTAAGAATATCCGAGTCCCGAATCTTCAACTGGTGATACCCAGACCTCAAATCAATCTTGGAGAACACCCTCGATCCCTGAAGCTGGTCAAATAGGTCATCAATGACGACAAAGGATACTTGTTCTTGATTGTGACATTGTTCAATTGCCTATAATTAATGCACATTATCATAGTACTATCCTTCTTCTTCAGAAACAGAACAGGTGCACCCCAAGGTGACACACTAGGCCTAATAAACCCCTTATCAAGGAGTTCCTGAAGCTACTCCTTCAATTCTGCCGGTGCCATACGATACGGTGGAATAGAAATGGGCTCAGTGTCTGGAACCAAATCAATACCAAAGTCAATACCCCTATCAGGCGGCATACCCGACAGGTCTGCAGGAAATACATACGGAAAATCTCGCACCACCGGAACATAATCAATATCAGGGTTCTCTGCACTAATATCCCTCACAAAAGCCAGATAAGATAAACAACCCTTCTCAACCATCCGCTGAGCCTTCAAGTATGAAATCACTCTACTGGGAAAATAGTCTATAGAGCCGCACCACTCAACCCTCGGCAACCCCGGCATCGCCAACGTCACGGTCTTAGCGTGACAATCTAGAACCACATGACATGGAGACAACCAGTCCATACCCAAAATCACGTCAAAATTGACCATACTAAGAAACAAAAGATCTACTTTGGTCTCCAAACTCCTAATAGTCACCACGCATGATCGATATACTCGGTCCACAATAATAGTATCTCCCACCGGACTAGATACATGAACAGATGAAACTAGAGACTCACGGGGCCTATCTAGATAATGAGCAAAATATGAGGACACATATGAATAAGTAGAACCAGGGTCAAATAATACAGAGGCATCTATGTGGCAAACTGAGACAATACCTGTGATCACAGCATCCGAAGCAATGACATCTGGTATGGCGGAAAGAGCATAGAATCGGCCTGACCGCTATCTGATCAGCCTCTGCCTCTAGGGTGATCTCTAGCTGACTGGTCCCCACCCCGAGCTGGCTGAGCGGGTGGTAAAGTAACAGGTGATGAAGCCGTATTTTGACTCCTCTGCTGAACCGGACCTTCCGTAAGGCGGGGATAATATCTCCTGATGTGGCCAAACTCTCCATACTCATAGCAACTCCCCAGTGCTAGTGGTGGGGATTAGAGGGGGCCCCAAGCACCAGGATAACTGGTAGAAGGACCTGGCATAGACGAGACTTGACCCGATGGGGCACAAGATGAACTCTGAGCTGGAATGACACTAAGAGGTGAGTGACCCTACTGATAACTGTGTGAACCATAGCCAGATGATTCACCACGGTGAACAAGTCGAGCCGTCCGAGCATGCTTGTAAGGACGACCCATGTCGTGGTAGAACTGACCCCCATAAGCAACACCGCTGAATCCACCCCGTCCCCGAGGCATCTTGGCCTCCCTCTCAATCCACTCCTGGCTACAGACCATCTCTATCTGATGAGCAATGTCAAGAACCTCATCGAAAGTAGCACCAGACACCCTCTCTCTAGTCACAAGCAGCCGTAGCTGAAATGTGAGGCCATCAATGAACCTCATGATCCTCTCCCTATCGGTGGGAACCAACCAGACTGCATGATAGGCCTACTCAAAAAACCTCATCTCGTACTGCATCACAAACATATCACCCTGACGAAACTGCTCGAACTGCCTGCGCAGCTCCTCTCTGCGAAACTGAGGCAGGAACTTCTCCAGGAAGAGAACGGAGAACTCCTGCCATGTAAGGGGTGCTGTGCCGACCGACCTACGCCTCTCATAAGCATCCCACCAACTGAAGGTAGCCCAGATAATTGAAAAGTAGTGAACAAGACCCCACTGGTCTCCAGAATACATGCTGTACGGAGAATCCTATGACACTTGTCCAAGAAACCCTGGGCATCCTTCGCTTCTATACCACTGAAAGATGGAGGCTGGAGTCTCCCAAACCTCTCCAATCTCCGCTGCTCATCATCAGACATAACAGGAACCACATGGGCATGAGCAGCTGCAACCGGCTGGGATGGAAGTGCCCCCAGTATCTGAAGTCCCTGTATTACCTAATCTGGAGTACGGGCAGCAGGGGTATAAGTACCTCCCCCGGCCTAAGAAGTGGCAGGTGCGGCCTGAGCCGGAGCCGCCTGACCAAGGTCGGTGCAAACTGTCAGAATCTGAGCTAAGGCCTCCTGAAGGCCTGGAATCATAATGGGCACAGGTGGTGTCTGAGCTGGTCCCACTAACTCATCCACAACTGGAACCTGCTCCTGAACTAAGGCAACTGGTGTATCTGCAGGTGTTGCCCTAGCTGCTGTGCGAACTGCACCTCTGCCCCTACCGCGACCTCGGCCTCTCGCGGACTCGACTGGTGGTACTGGTGGCTGTCCACCCTGCCCAGTAGTACGTGTCCTCACCATCTGTGAGAGAATAGAATAATAAAAGTTTAGTTATCCGAATCAACAGATTTGCACGACAAGAATTCACGAATGTGAAGTTTTCTAAGGGTTTGGCAGCCTCTCGAAGATAAGTACAGACGTCTCCGTACCGATCCGCAAGACCCTACTAAACCTGCTCATGACTAGTGAAACCTATGTAACCTAGGCTTTAATACCAACTTGTCATGACCCAAAAACTAACCGCCGTGATGGCGCCTATCATGGTACTAGGCAAGCCACTACCCAACTATCTTAACATAGTAAAAGCTTTAACATTTTAGACGGAAGCAATTAATATTTAAGAAAACCTTTTAGGAACAGAAATAAACCCACTACACAACACAATCTATCTCAAAATCGGGGAGTCATCGAGTACATGAGCATCTATACCAGGAACAGTCTAATACAACGTCTAAGGAATAAGAACTGAAATGCGATAAAGAGAATGAAGGAGAGCCAAGGCCTGCGAACGCCATGCAACTACCTCGATAGTCTCCGGGATCAGCTGCGTAAATATCAACACCCGCTATGACCGGGAACACCTGGATCTGCACACGAAGTGCAGGGTTTAGCGTGAGTACAACCAACTCAGTAATTAACAATAAAAAATAAGGAACTGAAAGATAGTGACAAGCTATGCAATTTAGTTCATTATTAGAAATCTCAACAAGAAAGTAGACCTCCTTTCAAATTCGGTAGTTTAAGTCAAATCAATTTTTAAATGCCAAGTTCGAGAAAACTCTTGATACAAAATCCCTGAGAAGTTTCAAAATGATGGAATATAACAAATATGTGAAACAACAATAGAAGCAAATACCGCCTCTCAAGGCAATAGTCACACAATCTTTCTCAATAGCTCATCACTCGGCTTTCAGTCCTCAACACTCACACTCAATAGGTACCTGCGCTCACTGGGGGTGTACGGACTCTTGAAGGGCTCCTTTAGCCCAAGCGCTATATTGCTGCGGTGTGCAGCCCGATCCCATATAAATAGCCATAAGGCTCGTTGCGGCGTGCAACCCGATCTATATGTATATACAACCTTGAGGCTCGTTGCGGCGTGCAACCCGATCCATATACATACATATAGCTCACAACACAGCACTTAGGCCCTAACTCAGTCACCAACCTCTCCAGTCTCTAGGGCTCTAAGAATCTCATACAAATCAGCTCAAACAAAGATAATATAATTCATCAACAAGAAACAAGAAGAGACTGAGATATGATACACAAGTAATCTGTGACTGAGTATAGAACATCAATTATCAATT